>NC_053024.1:326068564-326310050 GCF_003073215.2 Triticum urartu
TTTTTTTTAATAAATGAATATGAATATGAAACAGTAATCCATGCATTTAAATAATTATTGTGTGCTTGTATTCTGATAAATATTTTTTAATTATGCCTGATTTATAGAATGATTGAAACTAGTTTAGTGGGTAAACCAAGTTATGATTTATTTGTGGTGATGTTATGAATAATTTTTGTTATGAATGTTAGTAATTGTTTAAAGGTTTGTTCTTGCATACATAATTTGACCAGAGCGGGGGAGGGTGCGGGGGGTGCTCTTCGGCGGCGGTGGAGCGGGGGAGGGTGCGGGGGGTGCTCGTCAACGGGGGAGGGTGTGGTGGGTCATCGGCGGCGGTGGAGCTAGCGGGGGAGGGTGTGGGGCAATCGAGATCGAGATGGAGGGTGCGGGGGGTGCTCGTCGGCGGCGGTGGAGCGGGGGAGGGTGCGATGGGTCGTCGGCGGCGGTGGAGCTAGCAGGGGAGGGTGCGGGTGGAATCAAGATCGAGATGGAGGGGGATCGAGATCGAGTGTCCTCATGAATTCAAAAAGTGCCCATGAAATTTAAAAATATTCATGATATCAAAAAGTATCTGTCTTGGTGATATCAAAAAATATCAAAAAGTGCCCATGAAATTTCGCGGTGACGTTTGTGCCCGCAGTCTTGGATTTGGCTTCAGGTATAACCATGGTGGTGAAATACCGGTCTTCTTTTAGGACGCTCTTGGCCCATCTGACACGGAACATCGGGACCTTCTCTCCAGCGTAGCTCAGCTCCTAGATCTCCTCGATCCTTCCGTAGTATCTGTCCTTGTCGTTACCGGTGTAGGATTCCATCATTACCCCGGAGTTCTGATAACCATCGCTCTTCATGTCCTTCTCCTCGGTGTAGAATGTGTAGCCGTTGATATCGTATGCCTCATAGGTCATTAGGTTGTGCTCGGTGAGGAGGAGGAGGCAGCCGACAAGCTTGGAGAAGGAGGTGGAGGGAATGAAGTGGGGAAAGTGAGTGTGTAGGTGTGGCTGTCCAAAATATCTTGCTGGTCCCAGGTTACTAATGGCGCACCATACAGACATGCGCCATTAGTAACCCAACATACTAATGGCGCACCTGCTAGCCGTGCGCCATTAGCAGTTTTGCAAAAAAGTAAAAGAAAATATAGATACTAATGGCGCACCGTGGCAGAGTGCGCCATTACTAGTTTAAACTAGTAATGGCGCACTTTGCAACGGTGCGCCATTAGTAGTTTTGCAAAAAACAGAATAAAAAAATACAGTAGTGGCGCACTCTATTGCTGATGCGCCATTACTAGTTAGAACTACTAATGGCGCACTTTGCCCGGATGCGCCATTAGTATGTTTGGAAAAATGAAAAAAATTGTTACTTGTGGCGCACCTTGTGCCTGGTGCGCCATTAGTGTCTTCCACACTAATGGCGCATCACCACATGGTGCGCCATTAGTATATAGTAGTGGCGCACCACATCTCCGGTGCGCCATTAGTGTCAATTTCATCTATAGCCCATTTCCTAGTAGTGTAAAATGCTCAAGACAAGTGTGGGTGCTATGGATGGCCTTCTCGTAGGGAGACGGGAATTAATCCATAGTGGTGTATTGATGTGGTGACTAATGGACTCGTGTGCGCTTTCTTACCTCAAAGAAGTTACTCATAGTCGTAGAACAGAATAGCCACTGAGTCAAAGCTGGCTTGCTGCAACTAAACCCCACCTTGCCTTTTGATACTAATGCATGTATGATAGGATCTGATGTAAGTCTTGCTGAGTACCTTTGTACTCACATTTGCTTTATTTATGTTTTGCGGATGAGACATCTGTCTCACTAGTAGTTCCGCTTGGACTTCGACGAGTAGCTTGTTACGTCAGCTACGATCTTGTAACTTGGGAGGGACTTGTAGATAGTCAGGCTTCTCAGCCTTTTTCATTTGTAGATGTCTGTACTCATACATGTAATGCTTCCGTTGGTTGTATGCTCTGAATGATGGGTCATGAGACCCCTGTCTGTATTGAATGCTATGTGGCTCTTCTGCGCCTTTATCTATATGAGTTTGAGTTATGTTGTGATGCCATGTTGTACAGCACATACTTGCATGTTATGCGTACATGTGACATGTATTTCTATGTGTGGGATCCAACAACCTAGTTGTCTATCTTTGGTAGCCTATCCTATGGGGAAATGTAGTCTGGTGCTTCCACTGAGCCATGGTAGTCCGCTACAGCCCGGTTCACCGTAGTCCTAATAGCCCAGCACTACTGCTCCGGAACACTTAGACTGGCCGGCATGTGATTCACATCATTCCTGTGTCTGTCCCTTGTAGGAAATGTCACGCGGTGACTTCCGGAGTCCTGCTAGCTTGCTACATCCTGGATTCCCGGAGTCCTGTTAGCCCAGTTGCTACAGCCCGGATTCACACGCTGATGACCGACATGCTCGATCCTGTTTCTTGTATGCCTGTCCCCATAAGTTAGTTCCACCTTGGGTTCACGACTAGTCATGTCAGCCCGGGTTCTCTGTCACATGGATGCTAGTGGCACTATCATATACGTGAGCCAAAAGGCGCAAACGGTCCCGGGCCAGGTAAGGCGACACCCTTGGAATACCGTGCGCGAGGCCGCAAAGTGATATGACGTGTTACATGCTAGATCGGTGTGACTTAGAATCAGGGTCCTGACATTTTTCTTCTCCACAAACATTTTCTATTCCACCTATAGTGTTATGTCCATGGCTCACGCTCATGTATGAAACAATTGCTTGGCTTGTCAGCAGGTTTGTGCATGATTTGAATATTTTATGTGATGAAGATGGAGCATAGCTGGACTATATGATTTTGTAGGGATAAGCTTTCTTTGGCCATGATATTTTGAGAAGACATAATTGCCTTGTTAGTATGCTTGAAGTATTATTGTTTTTATGTCAGTGTTAAACTTTTGTTTTGAATCATACGGATCTGAACACTCATGCCACAATAGAAAAAATTACATG
This sequence comes from Triticum urartu, assembly GCF_003073215.2. Taxonomy (NCBI): domain Eukaryota; kingdom Viridiplantae; phylum Streptophyta; class Magnoliopsida; order Poales; family Poaceae; genus Triticum; species Triticum urartu. The sequence continues at coordinate 326,071,542 of NC_053024.1, forward strand.
GATAAATATGTTAGGAAGGATTCCACATAAAAAAATTGTTTTTATCATTTACCTACTCGAGGACGAGCATGAATTAAGCTTGGGGATGCTCGATACGTCTCCAAGGTATCTATAATTTTTTTTGTTCCATGCTATTATATTATCTGTTTTGGATGTTTTATATGCATTATTATGCTATTTTATATTATTTTTGGGTCTAACCTATTAACCTAGAGCCTAGTGCTAGTTTTTGTTTTCTTTACTTGTTTTAGAGTTTCGCAGAAAAGGAATATCAAATGGAGTCCAAACGGAATAAAACTTTCACAATGAATTTACTTTTATGCAAAGAAATGCGCCCAGGGGGTAGGGTGTGCGCCCCACCCTTGTGGCCTCCTCGTGACTCCACTGGCCTATTTCTTCCACCTATACATTCTCAAATATTCCCAGACCAACCAGGACAACCATGAAAACAATTTTCCACCGCCGCAACCTTCTGTACCCGTGAGATCTCATTTATGGGCATTTTCCAGTGTCCTGCCGGAGGGGGATTCTTGGGCTTCTACATCAAAACCATTGCCTCTCCGATGAAGCATGAGAAGTTTACAACAGACCTACAGGTCCAAAGCTAGTAGCAATTCATGAATAATTAGTATAAGGAAGAGAACTTTCACATATAAATACACTATCATGGAAATCTTTTATGATTGTGAGCCCCCATCAAAATATTACATGCCAAAATTGTTGACGTTGGACAAGGAAGACAACGTAATGGTTTATCTTTGTTCATGTTCACATAGAAGTTATATTGTCATAGATCCTTCAACATCTGGTGCTTGCCCCCCATCTTTGCAATGCAAAAATTCCGCACCAAGTAGAGATACTACTTGTGCATCCAAAAACCCTTAAAACCAAATCTTATCTTCAAGAGTCTACCATACCTACCTAAGGATTGATCAAGATACACTAAGTAAGTTTTCATCGGTGCAATAAGGCAATAAAAATTGCTTATGAAAGTGTTAGATCATTTAGTGTAAGAGAAAATTGAGCGTTGTACGAACTTGTAATGGAAAATTAATAAAAGCGACGGACTACATAATAAAGGTTGCTGTCATAAGGGGCAATATAACGTGACATTATTTTGCACTAAGGGGTTGAGCATACAAACAAATAAGCGCATGGCAACCTCGGCTTCCCTCTGCGAAGGGCCTATCTTTACTTTTATGTATTTACTTTTATGCAAAGAATCAAAGTTCTTCTCCCTACTCCTTTTAATTTTCTCTTTTGGCAAGCATCATGTGGTGAGGAAAGATCTAGGCACATATATCCAGTTGGATATGTGTAGCATGATTTATTATTGTTGACATCACCCTTGAGGTGAATACGTTTGGAGGCGAAATTATAAGCCCCTATCTTTCTATGTGTCAGGTTGAAACGTTTTGCTCATGTGTACAAGGTGAGTGTTAGCAATCGTAGAAGACTATATGATGGTTGAGTATGTGGAGCTCTTACTTAAACTCTGTTGAATAAGTTGAATTGCAATTGCTTGGTGACTGAGAACATAGGTTGTTGAGTTTCAAGAGAATTCATTGTTTGAACCTTAACATATGAATTGGTTGCTACTTTAACATGAGAAATTTTATGACAAAGAATTGCTTTTATGATGCAAGGAAAAGTGATTGAAATTGTCATTGATAAAACTTGTGCACTTTGCTAGCATTCACACTTCATAAATTATTTCTTTTATCATTTACCTACTCGAGGACGAGTAGGAATTAAGCTTGGGGATGCTGATACGTCTCCAACGTATCTATAATTTATGAAGTATGCATGCTAATATATTATTATTCTTGGATGTTTTACAATCATTTTATAGCAACTTTATATTTTTTTTGGGACTAACCTATTGACCCGGTGCCCAGTGCTAGTTGATGTTTTTTTGCTTGTTTTTTACATCGTAGAACATCAATATTCAACGGTGTGTAAACACCGCGAAACTTTTTGTGGATTTTTTATGGATCAGAAGGCTCCCGATGGGCTAGAGCAACACCTGGGGGGTGCCCCGAGGGGGGCACAACCCACCAGGGCATGCTAGGGCCCCCTGGCGCGCCCAGGTGGGTTGTGCCCACCTCGGTGGCCTCCCGTACCCCTTCTTTGCACTATAAATTCCCACATATTCCAAAACCCCTCGGGGTTAACCTAGACCAGAAGTTCCACTGCCGCAAGGCTCCGTAGCCATCGAAAACAAATATAGACCCGTTCCATCACCCTTCCCGAGGAGGGAATCATCTTCGGTGGTCATCTTCATCATCCCAGCGGCCACCATGATGAGGAGGGATTAGTTCACCCTCGGGGCTGAGGCTTTGTACCAGTAGCTATGTATTTATTCTCTTTCTCTCTCCCTCTCATGATCTATATCATGGGCTTTGTTAATATAGTCAGATCATATGATCTTTCTCCCCTCTATACCCTTGTTTTGATGAATTGAATCCTTACCCTTTTGTCGGGATTGTGGTGCGACATATGCCAAGGGGTGGCTTATCATGGAGAGGGCCAAGAGGACGTCGCTTGGGTCTAGAGGTGGGAGCGAGCGAGAACGCCTAAGCCGACAGATCTTACCCAGGTTCGGGGCTCTCCTAGGAGATAACACCCCTAGTCCTGCTCTGCGGGGTCTCCGCATGATCACTATCTCAACAAAGGTGACTACAAGGCTACTCCTTGAGCTGTTTGCTAGAGGAGGAAGATGAGCAAGGCTAGCTTCTCTTCCCCTCTCTATATGTGTGTGTGGAACTACTAAGGTTGTGAACCCTTTGCATGGGTGCCCTGGGCGGTTTATATAGGCCTACCCCAGGGGTACAATGGTAATCGGTCAGGCGTGGGACCCAGCCATTTGTGTCTCTGGTCGCCGACTTCTCCGCTGGCTGCTGGGGCCCGCCGCCTGGTGGGTCCCGCCGGTTGCCTTGTACTTGGCTGACAGGCCGCTCCCGCGGCTCACATGTCTGCTGGCTCCTTAGCACTATTGTAGTGCCACTAATGATGCATGCTTTGTCGGGGAAGCATGGCTACAGTCCCGCTGCCTGGCGGGCGTTCACTATAGCCACACCCCATCTTATCTAGTTAATGGCGCACAGACTCCAAGGGTGGAGGAGGGCCGCTTACTAGGAGTCGGCCTCCCCCGCGCCGACAGGTCATGGCTTGCCGCCCTCCGGCATCTCACGGACAGGTAGGGCCCGCTGTCTGCGGGCCGTACTGACAACTCATCATGGGAGCATGGCCTCCTCTGCCATGATGATATCACGGGTGGCGTGGCTACTGTGCGACGCCGGGCGGGGGATGTCCGCCCAGTATGCACCACTATAGCCCCACTCAGCCCTGGATTCGAGGGTGGCAGGCTGCACTGTTGCCACACCCCGTCTTGAAGTCTTAATGAGGTGCAAACTTTTAGGGAGTGAGGGGACGCCTGCTAGGAGTCGGTCTCCCTGGAGGCCGCCTGCTAGGCTCTGCCGTCTTCCATCAGCTGGCCGCTTAGACCATCCGGCTCCAATAAGGCGGTCCTTTGTCTTTGATGCTTGAGGGGCGCAGCCGACCCTGATGTCTCGAAATACCAAGGGAGACCGATGGGGCTACTTGTGGTCATTTACTCCGACAGCAGTCCCCGAAGCTGGTGAGGCGCCGCGGCTGAAAGGGCGAGAAGCCTCAACAGCTTCCTACTCCGAAAGACTTAATAGCTTTGTGTCATCCATCCTATGGAACGCCGACTGCCGGGAGCTGGCCGTAGCTAGGCAGGTCGCCTGGTGATTCTTGAAACGTCGCGGTAGGGGCCGGGTGGTTAGCCAGCTGGACGCCGGTTTTCCAGCCCGCAGCCTGCTTGCCACGTGGCATTAGCAGGCTAGGCCCGACCTACCAGCCCACTGATACGTCCATTTTGCATCATGCTTTTATATCGATATGTGTTGCATTATGGGCTGTTATTACACATTATGTCACAATACTTATTCCTATTCTCTCTTATTTTACAAGGTTTACATGAAGAGGGGGAATGCCGGCAGCTGGAATTCTGGGCTGGAAAAGGAGCAAATATTAGAGACCTATTCTGCGTAACTCCAAAAGTCCTGAAACTTCACGGGAGCAAGTTTCAGAATATATAAAAAATATTGGGCGAAAGAAGTACCAGAGGGGGGCTACCCACCATCCATGAGGGTGGGGGCGCGCCCTACCCCCTGGGCGTGCCCCTGCCTCGTGTGCCCCCTGGCAGCCCTCTGATGCCCATCTTAGGCTATATGGAGTCTTTCGTCGAGAAAAAATCATAAGCTAGCTCACGGGATGAAACTCCGCCGCCACAAGGCGAAACCTTGGCGGAACCAATCTAGGGCTCCGGCGGAGCTGTTCTGTCGGGTAAACTTCCCTCCTAGAGGAGGAAATCATCGCCAATGTCATCACCATCGATCCTCTCATCGGGAGGGGGTCAATCTCCATCAACATCTTCACCAGCACCATCCCATCTCAAAACCCTAGTTCATCTCTTGTATTCAATTCTTGTCTCCAAGTCCGGGATTGGTGCTAGTAGGTTGCTAGTAGTGTTAATTACTCCTTGTAGTTGATGCTAGTTGGTTTAATTGGTGGAAGATCATATGTTCAGATCCTATATGCACATTAATACCCCTCTGATTATGAACATGTTTATGCTTTGTGAGTAGTTACTTTTGTTCCTGAGGACATGGGAGAAGTCTTGCTAGTAGTAGTCATGTGAATTTGGTGTTCGTTTGATATTTTGATGAGATGTATGTTGTCTCTCCTCTAGTGGTGTTATGTGAACATCGACTACATGAACTTCACCATTGTTTGGGCCTAGAGTAAGCCATTGGGAAGTAATAAGTAGATGATGGGTTGCTAGAGTGACAGAAGCATAAACCCTAGTTTATGCGTTGCTTCGTAAGGGGCTGATTTGGATCCATATGTTTCAGGCTATGGTTAGGTTTACCTTAATACTTTTGTTGTATTTGCGGATGATTGCAATGGAGGTTAATCATAAGTGGGATGCTTGTCCAAGTAAGGGCAGCACCCAAGCACCGGTCCACCCACATACCAAATTATCAAAGTACTGAATGCGAATCATATGAACATGATGAAAACTAGCTTGACGATATTCCCATTTGTCCTCGGGAGCGCTTTACATCATATAAGAGTTTCTCCAAGCTTGTCCTTTGCTACAAGAAGGATTGGGCCACCTTGCTGCACCTTATTTACTTTTGTTACTTGTTTCTCGTTACAAATTATCTTATCACAAAACTATCTGTTACCACTTATTTTAGTACTTGCAGAGAATACCTTGCTGGAAACCGCTTATCATTTCCTTCTGCTCCTCGTTGGGTTCGACACTCTTACTTATTGAAAGGACTACGATAGATCCCCTATACTTGTGGGTCATCAAGACTCTTTTCTGGCGCCGTTACCGGGGAGTGAAGCGCCTTTGGTAGGTGGAATTTGGTAAGTAAAAATATATAGTGTGCTGAAATTTACTGTCACTTGTTACTATGGAAAGTAATCCTCTGAAGGGCTTGTTCGAGGTAACTTCACCCTGGCCAGTAGAACAAAGAGTTGCTCCTCAACCTACTGAACCTACTGAAAATGAAAATTCTTGCTTTGAAATTCCTTTGGGTATGGTAGAAAAACTACTAGCTAATCCTTTTTTAGGAGATGGAACAAAACATCCTGATGAGCATCTAATATATATGGATGAAGTTTGTGGATTATTTAAGCTTGCAGGTGTACCCGGTGATGTTGTTAAGAAGAATGTCTTCCCTTTATCTTTGAGGGGATATGCATCGACATGGTATAGGCTATGTGATCATATGGAGTCTTGGAACTACAAATGATTGAAATTGGAATATCATCAAAAGTTTTATCCTATGCATCTTGTTCATCATGATCGCAATTATATATATAATTTTTGGCCTCACGAAGGAGAATGCATCGCTCAAGATTGGGGGAGGATTAAGTCAATGTTATATTCATGCCCCAATCATGAGCTCTCGGGAGAAATGATTATTCAAAAAATTTATGCTCGGCTTTCTGGTAACAATCGCACCATGCTTGATACTTCTTGTGCTGGCTCTTTTATGATGAAGACTATTGAATTCAAATGGGATTTATTGGAAAGAATTAAACGCAACTCTGAAGATTGGGACCTCGACAATGGTAAGGAGTCAGGTATAACACCTGGTTTTGATTGTGTTAAATATTTTATGGATACCGATATTTTTCGTAAATTTAGCACTAAATATGGACTTGAACCAGAGATAGTAGCTTCTTTCTGTGAATCATTTGCTGCTTATGTTGATCTCCCCAAGGAGAAGTGGTTTAAATATCATCCTCCCATAGAAGTAAAAGTAGCTGCACCTATTAAAGTTGAAGAAAAGACTATTACTTATAATGATCCTATTATTCCTACTTCTTATGTTGAGAAACCACCTTTCCCTGTTAGGATAAAGGATCATGCTAAAGCTTCAACTGTGGTTCGTAAAAGCAATATTAAAACATATACACCTCCTGAGCAAGTTAAAGTTGAACCTAATATTGCTATTGTTAAAGATCTCTTGTCTGGTAATATAGATGGGCATGTTATTTATTTCTGTAATGAAACTGCTAGAATTGCTAAACCCCGTGATACAAATAAACCTAGACCTGTGATAGGCATGCCTGTTATTTCTATTAAAATAGGAGATCATTGTTATCATGGCTTGTGTGATATGGGTGCTAGTGCTAGTGCAATACCTTATTCTTTATACCAAGAAGTAATGCATGATATTGCACCTGTTGAGATGGAAGATATTGATGTCACAATTAAACTTGCTAATAGAGATACTATTTAACCAATGGGAATTGTTAGAGATGTTGAAGTCTTGTGTGGGAAAACTAAATATCCTTCTGATTTTCTTGTTCTTGGTTCCCCACAAGATAGTTTTTGTCCCATTATATTTGGTAGACCCTTCTTAAATACTGTTAATGCTACCATAGATTGCAAAAGGGATGTTGTTACTGTCATTTTAGATGATATGACTCATGAATTTAATTTTTCTAAATTTAGTAGACTACACCGTGAAGAAGAATTACCTAGTAAGGATGAAATTATTGGTCTTGCTTCTATTGCCGTACCTCCTAGTGATCCTTTAGAACAATATTTGCTAGACCATGAAAATGATATGTTTATGAATGAAAGAAGGGAATTAGATGAGGTATTCTTTAAACAGGAACCTATTCTGAAAAACAATTTACCTGTTGAAATCCTAGGGGATCCTCCTCTACCCAAGGGTGATCCCATGTTTGAGCTTAAACCATTACCTGATACTCTTAAATATGCTTATATTGATGAGAAAAAGATATATCCTGTTATTATTAGTGATAACCTTTCAGAACATGAAGAATGGAGATTATTAAAAACTGTGAAGAAGCACCGTGCTACTATTGGGTATACTCTTGATGATATTAAGGGCATTAGTCCTACTCTATGAAAACATAAAATTAATTTGGAAGAACATGCTAAACCAGTTCGCGATCATCAACGTCGGATGAATCCTAAAATGAAAGAAGTGGTAAGAAAGGAGATACTAAAGCTCCTTGAGGCATGTATAATTTATCACGTTGCTGATAGTAAGTCGGTAAGTCTTGTCCATTGTGTCCCTAAGAAGGGAGGTATTACTGTAGTTCCTAATGATAAAGATGAATTGATTCCTCAAATAATTATTACTGGTTATAGGATGGTAATTGATTTCCGCAAATTAAATAAGGCTACTAAAAAAGATAATTACCCCTTACCTTTTATTGATCAAATGCTAGAAAGATTATCCAAGCATACACATTTTTGCTTTCTAGATGGTTATTCTGGTTTCTCTCAAATACTTGTGTCAGCCAAAGATCAATCAAAGACTACTTTTACATGCCCTTTTGGTACTTTTTCTTATAGACGTATGCCTTTTGGTTTATGTAATGCAACTGCTACCTTTCAAAGATGCATGATGGCTATATTCTCTGACTTTTGTGAAAAGATCTATGAGGTTTCCATGGACGACTTTTCCGTCTATGGATCTTCTTTTGATGATTGCTTGAGCAACCTTGATCGAGTTTTGCAGAGATGTGAAGAAACTAATCTTGTCCTGAATTGGGAAAAGTGCCACTTTATGGTTAATGAAGGTATTGTCTTGGGGCATAAATTTTCTGAAAGAGGTATTGAAGTTGATAAAGCCAAGGTTGATGCTATTGAAAAGATGTCATGTCCCAAGGACATCAAGGGTATAAGAAGTTTCCTTGATAAAGCCAAGGTAGCCGGCTTATCGCACAAAAGTCGATGCTTGATTAGGGTGCCCTCTCGGCACCCGACAGTGAAGTATTCTATGGCTTGCACCTCATGCACCCCTTCATGGGAGTTGCGAAGTTTGGCCAACCGCGTCAAGTAGTCACGTGTGGACTCGGTCGGGCATTGGATGCACAAAGAGAGCTAGCGAGGTTTGGGTGGCCGTTTGTAGGTGCTGGTGAAGTTGCGGATGAAAACATCGGTGGAGTCTACCCAGCTGTTGACGTTGTAGGGCTTGAGACTGTTCAACCATGTCCGGGTTGTGCCCTGGAGCATGAGTGGAACATATTTCACGGTGACACGCTTGTTGCTGTTTGCTATGCTGATGGTGGTGGAGTACTCAACCAGCCAATCTTCTGGCTTCATGGGGTCGTTGTACTTGGGAGTGTCCCGTGGGAGCGAGAACCCTTTGGGGAAGGGCTCATCGCGAATGTGGAGGTTGAAACAAGGCGAGCCGATCGCATCTTCTTCTTCAAGCGACAGGGACCGAGCTAAGCAGTCGATCCAGTGGCGGGCATCGTTTTCTTCGATTCCCTCACGGCGGCCTAACTGGTCACGGAGAGTTGGGTGATCAACAGCCGGGCGGGAAATGCGCCTCTCCCAGTGTGGAGGAGGTGGGCGTTCGCCCCGCTGTTCAACTGCTCGAGTGCGGCCGTCTTGGTCACACTCGATGGTGATGCGTGTCCGGCTGCGGCTAGCAGCCGGCTCCTGGTTTCTTTGGTCACGGGCGCCGTCTATCAATGTCCGGGAGGTCGCGCCATGTTCTCGGCCGGGGGGGGGGGGGGGGGGGGGGGGGGGGGTTCTCGGCATGCAGGCCGGGTTCCTCCATGCGGTGGGTGGCTTCTTGCTGAGTGGCAGCCTCGTCGAGGAGCGGCTGAATGCAATCCGTCATGCAGCGTCGCTCGTCACCCTCCAGGGATCTAGCTCATCAGCTGCCGCCTGGGCAGCACGCAGATTCTCCAAAGGCGTGGCGTAAATAGGGCGGTTGACCCCCAGCATGCTGGTGATGGCTGCGCCCCATTGCCGAACGGTGCCTCTCCAGCTGGGCTCGCCAGCAGCCGGCGTGCCACATACAGCGTGGTCGATCTTACGCTGGTAAACCTCGGTGAGGCAACTCATGGTGGCCAACTTTTTGGCACTCTCGACGAGTGCGACGAGGCAGGCCTCCAGCATCTCGCCGTTAGCGTCTACCGCGATGGGTGCAGACAGGTCCCGCATTGCCACCTACAGCGGGTCCTGGCCGGCTCCACCAGAAGCTCCATTGTGCCTGATGACCAACACCCTCCGTGATAGTGATGGTGTCGGCGTCACTGACCGCAGGACGGAGTGGGTCGTCGATGATCACCATGTTGGCGGGGAAGGAGTCGGGGGATGCCATGTCGAAGTTGACGAGCATCGGGTTAGTAGAGCCGACCGACTCTTTGTCGGAGGCAGGCTCGTTGGCGATGTTGACCTTGCCAAGGAGCTCGACGAGGCAATTTTCGAAGAGGACCGCTCCCACGTCAGGTGTCGGCTCATCGGAGAGACGAATCTCACCAATGAGGTCAGCAAGGCGTCTCGTCGCGCAAGCGGCTTCTGCGCCGCACAGCGTGTCGACGTAGACGCCATCCGGCGTGCCAGGCTGGCTGCGTTCGCTGGGAAGGAAGAGGGTTCCCGTCCAAAACGTGTTTCACACGATGGTTCACCTGGCCCCATGGTGGGTGCCAAATGTCGGGGTTGTGGTGCGACATATGCCAAGGGGTGGCTTATCATGGAGAGGGCCAAGTTTATGTCGCCAGGTTCTAGAGGCGGGAATGAGCGAGAACGCCTAAGACGGTGGATCTTAACCAGTTTTGGGCTCTCCTAGGAGATAACACCCCTAGTCCTGCTCTGCGGGGTGTCCGCGTGATCACTATCTCAACAAAGGTGACTACAAGGTTGCTCCTTGAGTTGTTTGCTAGAAGAGGAAGATGAGCAAGGCTAGCTTCTCTTCCCCTCTCTATATGTGTGTGTGGAACTACTAAGGTTTTGAACCCTTTGCATGGGTGCCCTGGGGGTTTATATAGGCCTGCCCCCAAGGGGTACAATGGTAATTGGTCGGGTGTGGGACCCAGTCGCAGTGTCTCTGGTCGCCGGCTTCTCTGGCGACTGCTGGGGCCCGCAGCTTGGTGGGTCGCACCGGCTGCCTTGTACTTAGCAGACAGGCCGCTCCCGCCGCTCACGGGTCTTGCCGGCTACTTGGCATTGTTCTCCTGCCAGTGATGATGCATGCTTTGACGGGGGAGCGTGGCTACAGTCCCGCCGCCTGGCGGGCGTTCACTGTAGCCACACGCCATCTTATCTAGTTAATGGCGCATAGACTCCAAGTGTGGAGTGGGGCCGCCTGCTTGGAGTCAGCCTCCCCCGCGCCGACTAGGTAGGGCTTGCCGTCCTACGGCATCTCGCGGACAGGTAGGGACCGCCGCCTACGGACCGTACTAACAGCTCGTCGTGGGAGCATGGCCTCCTTTGCCATGATGATGTCACGGGTGGCGTGGCTACAGTGCGGCGTCGTGCAGGGGATGTCCACCTGGTACGCAACACTGTAGCCCCGCTCAGCCCTGAATTCGAGGGTGGGTGGTTGCACTGTTGCCACACCCTGTCTTGTCGTCTTAATGAGGTGCAAACTTTGATGGAGTGAGGGGCCGCCTGCTAGGAGCCGGCCTCCCTGGAGGCCTCCTGCTAGGGTCTGTCGTCTTCCAGCCGCCTGCCGCTTAGACCAGCCGGCCCCAAGAAGGCGGTCCTTTGTCTTTGACGCTTGAGGGGCGCAGCCGGCCCCAATGTCTCGAAATACCAAGGGAGACCGATGAGGCTACCCGTGGTCATTTACTCCGACACCTTTGAAGTTTTTTCTTGTCGGATTGAATATTCAGATATGTGAACACATGATGTATGTCTTGTGGTATGAATACTTGAGGTGATAATGGGGTATCATATTGATTCACTTGATATGTGTTTTGGCATTCAACTAGCGGATTCCCGCGGTGACATTGGGGTAATCTATGCTTAGGGGTTGATGCACGTTTTTATTATCTTTTCTCCTGTAGAAACTTTGGGATATCCTTATAGTTCTTTGTGTTAGATTGAGTATTATGAATATGAATTTGCTTTGGTGTTATTTTAGTACGACCTCTAGGATAGATCGAACGGAAAGAATAGCTTTGTGTTATTTTAGTACGAACGCTTAAATAGTTCGAACGGAAAGAATAGCTTTGAGGTGGTTTCGTACCCTATAGACAATTTCTATCTTTTGTTCTCTGCTAATAGGAACTCGGGAGTGATTCTTTATTGCACTTTGAGGGATAATCATATGATCCAACTATGTTAGCACTATTGAGAGATTGCACTAGTGAAAGTACGGACCCTAGGGCTTGTTTTTAAGCATTGCAACACCGTCTTTGTGCCCGTTTACTATTTGCTACCTTGCTATTTTTATTTATTCAGATTTGAAAATGTATTTCTACCATCCATATCACACTTTTATCACCATCTCTTCGCCGAACTAGTGCACGTGTACAATTTGCCATTGTATTGGGTGTGTTGGGGACACAAGAGATTCCTTGTATTTGGTTGCATGGTAGTTTGAGAGAGACCATCTTCATCCTACACCTCTCACGGATTGATAAACCTTAGGCCATCCACTTGAGGGAAAATTGCTACTGTACTACAAAACTCTGCGCTTGGAGGCCCAACACGTGACTACAAGAATAAAGTTGCGTAGTAGACATCAAGCTCATTTATGGCGCCGTTGCCGGGGAGGTGAGTGCATGAAGGTATATCTTTAGATCTTGCAATTGAATCTTTTAGTTTCTTGTTTTATCACTAGTTTGGTTTATAAAAGAAAACTACATAAAAATGGAATTGAGGTTGCAACATATTACTGATCATCTTTATAATATCTTTCTTGAAAACGATGGATCAGAAAATTGTGCTCAATTGTTAGAAGAAGAAGTCAATAAAATTTTTGGCACAAAATATTTGAATGATGAGCATGATTGTAATGTTGTTAGTATGAATTCTTTGAATATCCATGATGCTAATGATATGCAAAGCCATAAGCTTGGGGATGCTATATTTGATGAATGTGATATTTTAGTCCCCCAAGTTTTGATGAGAAAATTTATCATGATGATTTCATGCCTGTTATTTATGATGATTATATTGATGAAAGTGGATTTGGAGAGGTCGTGACTTTATTTAGTGATACATCCACTATTTTGGAAGAGGTATCAATTGACTATGACAACAAAGTTCCTATTTCCGATGATTATGGTAATGACATGTATGCTATATTGAATAATTATAAACATGAAACTTGTCATCGTGATTTTAATTTCCAATCACATGAGAGTTTTTTTGTTGAGTTTGCTTCCACAATTATTGATGAGAATAAATTTGCTTATGTGGAGAGTAATAAAATTTCTATGCTTGTGAATCATGAAAATAATTATTTATGTGATAACTATTGTTTTGCATTCATTCATGATGCTAATGAAAATTATTATGAGAGAGGAACATATGCTTGTAGGTATTGCAATAATATCAAGTTTCCTCTCTATGTGTTGAAAATCTTAAAGTTTTGCTGGTTTTGCCTTCCTATGCTAGTTGATTCTTGTTCCCATAAATTGTTTGCTCACAAAATCCCTTTGCATAGGAAGTTGGTTAGACTTAAATGTACTTGTCATGTGCTTCATGATGATGTCTTTATGCTTCAATTCTTATCTTTTAAATCATTGATATTATTGAAATCATCATGCATAACTAAAAGGCATTAAAGAAAAGCGCTTGTTGAGAGACAACTCAACACTTTGACCTATTGTTTTTCTGTGTTCACATGATTAATCTACTGTGGTAACCATGTTTTATTGCTTTTGTTTCAATAAAGTGCCGAGTAAGACCTTTGGGATGGTTTATAGTGATAGTTGATTTGATCTTGCTGAAAAACACAAATTTTTTCGCTCAGGAAAATAATTCGTATTTTTAACAGAAGCGCGATTTTGAGTTGATTCGTTTTGTAGAAGTTTTATATACAAAGTTCTCATGTGTTCCTAATGTTTCATAATTTTTGGAGTATCAGAAGTATGGTTGGAGTACAGATTACTACAGACTGTTCTGTTTTTGATAGATTCTGTTTTCAATGCATAGATTGTTTGTTTTCTAGTTTCTATGGCTTATATATAAATTGTGGAAATGATATGTTCACTAGTAGAAAACAGGGCTTTGGTCACGGGGCAGTTTTCACATTAGTCCCGGTTCAGTCAAGAACCGGGACTAACGTGAGCATTTATCCCGGTTCGTGCGGCTAAGGCATTAGTCCCGGTTCACCTAGGCCCTTTAGTCCTGGTTCGTGCCACGAACCGGGACTAATGGGTGCGATGCCCATTAGTCCCGGTTGGTGGCACCAACTGGGACTAAAGGTTAGACCTTTAGTACCGGTTGGTGCCACCAACCGGTATTAATGGCTTTTGAGGCATTGAACCGGTACTAAAGGTCCCATTTTCAAACTCCCCCCTGGACCGCCTTTTCAGTTTTAGAAAAAACAAAAGAAAATGATGGAAATGTCAAAAAAAATAAGTTTCCCATGTGATATGTTGTCTACTTGTTGGGAAAATTTACAAATATGAATTTCGACTTTATTTGCAAAATCTCTCTGGAATTTCTAAAATGGGCATAACTTTTGCATACAAACTCAGATTAAAAAGTTTTTATATGAAAAATCATCTACTTGAAAAGTTACATCCGAATTTAATCGAGGGAACCCCGTTAAACATTTTCAAAATCCTCAAAAACCTAACAGAAAAAGTTACGGGGCTTTTAAGATCTAGAGTGGAAAAAATCGAAAAAATTACTAGTCAAATCTGGTCAAACAGTGGTCAAACTGTCGTCAAACAATGGTCAAACTAATTATTCTAGAATATTAGTGTTACTAAATAATTATTTTAGTTATTTTGAATTTTGGTCAAATCTAGTCAAACTGTGGTCAAACAATGGTCAAACTAATTATTCAAGAAATATTAGTGTTACTAAATAATTATTGTTTTTTAAAACAATAGTTTCAAACTCAAACAGTGAAATGTGTCACTTCATGCTCAAGCAAAATTCATGAAGGTTAATAGGATTGACATCTTACTATTGTCAGGAAAACAACAAGTGGAGACTTGGAAACGAGAGAGAAAAGAACCCGGAAGTTAAGCGTGCTCAGGCTGGGGGAGTGGGAGGATGGGTGACCGTTCGGGAAGTGAGATGATTTGGAATGATGAGGGGTGATTAGAGGATAAATTGAGCAGTGATGAGGGGTGGTGATTACACACCAGAGGTTAAAATAATTCAGAAATTTGAAAATCAAAAAAAAATTCAAAAAAAATATTCAGAAAAAAATCATAAAATTTCCTTTAGTCCTGGTTGGGACTAAAGGTGGAGCTCCACGTGGCCGCGCCCATTAGTCCCATTTCGTGTAAGAACCGGGACTAAAGGGGAGAGGCATTAGTACCGACCCTTTAGTCCCGAAAATCAAAAAAAATTAAAAAAATTCAAAAAAAATCATAAAATTTCCTTTAGTCCCGGTTGGTGGGTGGAGCTCCACATGGCCGCGCCCTTTAGTCACGGTTCGTGTAAGAACCGGGACTAAAGGGCAGAGACATTAGTACCGACCCTTCAGTCCTGGTTCGAAAACCGGGACTAAAGGGGCCTTACCAACCGGGACAAAAGCCCCTTTTTCTAATAGTGGTTACAGTAGGCATTGTGTGATAACAATTATGATTCTTGTCTTTAACAGTACCAAAAGTGAAATGGTTTGCTCTTTATCATACTAACCTATCTCACAAAGTTCTGTTAAGTTTTGTGTGATTGAAGTTTTCAGGTTTTGGGTGAGATGTCGATATGTGGAGTAACAACAACCTAAGCTTGGGGATGCCCAAGGTAACCGAAGGTAATATTCAAGGATAATCCAAGCAACTAAGCTTGGGGATGCCCCGGAAGGCATCCCCTCTTTCGTCTCCAACATTATCGATAACCTCACTGGGAGCTATGTTTTCATTCGTCACATGATATGTGTTTTGCTTGGAGGATCATTTTATTTTGTTTGGATTTGCTTGCTGCTATTTAGAATAATTTTTTGCATCTTCTACTTCAATAAAAGTGGCAATGGTAGCCTTCCTCATGCATATTTTGCAAGTATACATGTTGCTGTTTGAAAACAGAAAGTTTCCCGTTGTTGCAAAAATTCCCTAGAAAAGTCTGAATGCGATAAAATGTTGAATTTTTTTGAAAAATGAGCTCTGATAAATTTTCTATAGTGTGACATATTTTCATAATTTTTGGATTTAAAGAAGTATTGATACTCTTGCATTCTTTACAGACTGTACTGTTTTGGCATATAGCTGTTATGTTTGCATTGTTTGCATATGTTTGTTTGTTTAATGGTTCTATTGGAGGATAGGAGTATTAAATATGCAGAGGCATTTAGTATGAAATTTTGAATAATAATTTTAGTGGTTTGCTACAGTAGAGAATGATAAGGTTTTTGCTTTGGTTTATACTAACTAATCTCACGAGTTCTTGTTGAGTTTTGTGTGGATGAAGTTCTTGAGATTTAGGAAAACCTGATATGAGAAGAATTAAGGAGACATAAAAGCTCAAGCTTGGGGATTCCCAAGGCATCCCAAGATAATTTTAAACTATACAGAGGCTAGCCAACTCGCTTGGAGAATGCTCCCCCGATCGCGTCCTTCGTTGGCCCTTCGATGCTGGTCAGCGCATTCTTTTTTCGCTCCTGGCCATTGGATCCTCGCTAGGAATTCACTTGTGCCATTTTCACCGCGTGGTAGATCCTGGACGGGGTATGACATGTGGGCTCGGGCTAGCTCCGATTGGCTGGGTACCTGTTTTTCGGGTGTGCGGGGCAGCCTCTCCTGCCGCGCCGCGTGCGCGCGCTCGCGTCGTGGGGACGTGCAGGCCTATGGTTGGGCGTGGGCGTGAACCCTAGCCCCCCAGTGCCCAGCCGCCACACCCCCGACCCCTCCCTCCTCCTCACTCCCTCGCCACACTGTCGCACCATCTCCCTCCTCCCTCCTCCCTCATCACCAGTCGTCGCAACTGTGGATTTGCGGCCCCTCCTTCATCACCAGCCGCAGCACCAGGAGATATTCCACTGCGAAGATCCAGCGCCTTGCAAGGTCCTCGGGTCAGCCTTGTCGCGCATGCCACTCTGTCGACCAGATCTACGCCCTTGACTCCCTCTTCTCTCGCGTCACGCGGTGCCCGCTGCTCCACCATGCAGCGGTTAACTCGTGGATTATGGGGCCATGGACCGGTCCTTAAGGAGAGAAGGAAGATGAGGGAGAGAGAAGGAAGGAGAGGAGGGAGAAGGAGAGAGGAAAGATGAGAGTTTGCCACAAAAATCTTGCTGACGTGCTCCTCTGTATTTTCCTATTACTTTATCCATCACACGTGTTTAACTTTGCTGATATATGGGTTTTATAAACATGAAGTGTACAGATCTGAGGATGAAGAGAACAAGAAGAATTTAGCTGAAGGGGTGAAGAAAATCAAGGTGATTTTCCTCCCTGTTTTGAACCTTTGTTCTTGCATTTAGATGATACAATTTGTGATCATGTGTATGTGCATTTATGAGATATTTGCTACTAGGTACAGAGTTTATGGTTACTGAAATTGGATAATAGAGAGTCACAGCTTCAGTTTTCAATTACAGTAGTTGATGTGTTATGTTTGCTGCAATGTGTCATGTGTGTTTGAGAGAGAGGGATGAAAAAGAGGGGACTGGAAGCTTGATCATTGCTAGGATCTGGATTCAGAGAGAGGGGTGAAAAAGAAGGGACGTGGATTCAGAGAGGGATGAAAAGAGGGCACTGAAAGATCTTGCATTGCGTTTCTTCATCTACCAATACGGTTTTGTGTACCAGTTGAACATAACCAAGTAGTATAACCAAAGTGTGCTGGTAATATCCCTGTCTTATTTGCACATATGCCATGTCTATGCGGTCTTTATAACTGATGCAATTTCTAGGTTTATTGCTTCTCATGGGATGTGATTCTGGTCATGCTACTTGTTATGAAGGTAAAAACAAATTTATATGTTTCTCCAGTTTAGTTTGCTCTGCATTTGTCTCAGAGAGCGAGTGTTCACAGGTCCAGTGCTTACGCTGTTATTAATTAGTCTGGATTATGTTCTCATGTAGAATATTCTGTTTAGTTTGGTCTGCATTTGTCCCATATAGCGAGTGTTCATAGGTCGAGTGCTTATGATAGTTATTAACCAGTCAAGATTCTGTCCTGATGTAGAATATTTAGTTTAGCTGGTCCACATTTGTCCCAGAGAGCGAGAGTTACTAATAAAATACTTACTTGGTTTAAATTAAATTTTATGGATTTGTAGGCTGAGGTGAGCATCATGAACATGAGCAGGCGAGTGGATGATACAGAGAGCTCCTCAAACGGGGAAGTAGCATTGTTGGAGGAACTCGAAGATGAGAAGGTCAATTTTGGCATGTCTAGTTCATGCAACCTTTGCATCTTTACATATCTTCGCCTTACTGCCATTTTATTTTTGCTGCTTTGGGATTAGGTTCCGAAGTCATGCCTTTGCCTTACTGTTGTGCTGATACTAGATGCAACATTATGGACCTCTGGTTCGAGCATGGCCAGCATGGCCACGGATTGTAGGGGAGGAATGTATTGCCTAATGAGTTGTATGCTTTTCTTCAGATCCTTTGTGCTCCCTATCACATCTGGCTTGGCCACCTACGGATTCTTGGGTCCAGGTGAGCTCTCCTTCCACTCTACAAGTTTTGCTTGCTCTTTCTGGGCTATTTGTGAAGGCTATCCCCTTTCCTAAGTCTCTTATTTTATTATGGATCATGGAAGTGGGGAGTGTAACTCACATTTTTATAACACCGATACTTTAGGTATATATACTTTGGTTTTCTGAAAGTGGATTGCATTTGCTTCCTAATCACATTGAAACAAGAGTGGAAATAACCATCATCCGCTGACCGTTCTTCCTCCCTCAGGTTCCTGATCTGAAGCGGAGGAACACGAGGTCGCATCCATTAAGTGGCAAAAGGGGTTTGCAACGATTTTCTTCAGTCTGACAATCATATAGTAATTAGACGGTGTAGTACTATGGCGGTGGTATACTAATTTGGTGTAAGAATCACTAACATGAGTTTGCGTGTACAAATCTTACAGGTTAATGATATTAAGAATTAGTAGCGTGTTTTTTTGTTTACTGCTGGATTTGCTAACAAGCTGTCTCTTGGGTTGTTGATTGATATGCAGACTTGCTGTTTTTTGTTCAGTTGAAGGGCCCTCCAGGCTTAAGATCTTTCGAGGATAATTGTGTCATTGAATCTGAAGGTATATGATTGGTTTCTCAACTCATGTATCGATAAGCATTTTTTTCATCCTCAATATATTGTTACTTACCTGCCCTCTAATGACAGCAGCAACAGTAGGTTTATTCTTCTTCTTCATAAACATTAATTGGTGTGGGTGACTCTATCTGCCCTCTAATGACCCACTCAACTTAACAGGACAACCCACAAGCATTTTTTTGATTTCAACAGCTGCTGTAAAATACATCCAGCAAAGGTGCTCTAAAATCAGAAATACTACCCCCGAAATCTTTAGCTCAATTCTGAAAATACATGGTCTTCTAGTTACAATACTACCCCCCAACAGTTAAGATCCCAGGTGAGTAACACACTTTGGTCTTCTAGTTACAAAACAAAACTGAAAAAATTCTAGATGCCATAATCAGATCAAAATTTCAAACCACACACTTACTTTCAACTATAAACAAAACTGACTTGCTGTTAATGAACAGTGGCTAAAGATATATAAAACTCCATTGCAAATGTGCCATGTCAATAAAACAACTCATGGAAGTAACTACTAGCAGCATGTCATTATCATGGCAGTCCACTACATATTTTTATGACAAAATACATCATTATCAGGGCACATTATGGCCATTTTCTTACATGATGCTCACTGTACCTAACTGAATTTTTTGACAGTAGCTCAAGTTTTTGACAGTAGCTCCTCACTGTCTGTCGCCTGCAACACTTTTTATGCTAGCATCTCAAGTTTGTGCCATTGGAGCAAATAACATTAATAACTATGAAACCCTAAAAATCGATGGTGATGTTCAGTGAACTTGAGAATCTAACAATCTACTTCACATCATGCAGTTCTACCATATCCTACCATCCCGAGATCTCGATTCTCACGGGAAGAAAGAAAGCAAGAAGGAAGAAGAGATCTGGAGGAGGGGGGATGGCAAGAGGGCGTTACCCTAAGGCGCTCGAGAGGATGGAGGGCGTGATCTGCTTGTACTTGGGCACCGCGTTGTTCACCTTCTCCTTTTGCTTGCCCTTGCTCCACTTCTTCTTCTGCTTGCCGCCGCCGAACTTGGTCGGCTTCGACGACGCCACCGGGGCCTTCTCCTTCTTCGGTGCCTACGAGCGAGACAAGAGATGGGGCGCGAGCGCCTACTTGTTAAAGGGAAGGCTGTCGGCGACGGTGATGGGGGGCAGGGCAGGCGCTGACTGGGGGCGGCAACGGAGACGGAGGGCAGGGGCTATCGGTGACGGCGATGGGAGGCAGGGCAGGGGCCGACGCGGGGAGGCTGACGGCGATGGCGGGGTCGCGGAGGCGTCGGCGATGGCGGAGCTAGAGTGGTAGGGGGCGCGGGGGCGGCGGCGCACGTAGGGGCATTGACGGCGTGGGTCGGGGCAGCGGGGGGGGGGGGGGGGGGGGGGGGGGGGGGGGGGGGGGAAGTGGATCTGGCGAGAGCGAGGGACGAAGGGGTCGGGCGAATTAGAGCTATGGGAGGATTACTAATGGCGCACCCCTTAGCGATGCGCCATAAGTATGTTTTTTATAGCAATGGCGCACCCCCGAGCGGTGCACCATTAGAAATCTTTTTTTAGATAGCAATGGTGCACCACCCGACCGGTGCACCATTAGTATGTTTTTTTATTATTTTTTAGAAAACGAATATGAAACAGTAATAATTTTTTATAAAAAAAAAATAATTTTTAGAAAAATATCATCAAATTTGTTGTTTGAAAATATCATCAAATAGGGGTGCTCGGGGGTGGTGCTCGGCGGCGGTGGAGTAGGTCGGGGAGGGTGCGGGGGGTCGGCGGCAGCGGTGGAGCGGGGGAGGGTGCGGGGGGGATCGAGATCGAGATGGAGGGGGATAGCGATCGAGATGGAGGGGGATCGAGATCGAGTGTCCTCATGAATATTCAATATTTTTTCATATTGAATATGAAAAAATATCATCAAATTTGAAAAAAAAATCATGAATTCAAAAAGTGCCCATGAAATTTAAGAATATTCATGATATAAAAAGTGCCCATGAAATACAATCAAGAAATAAAGACTACGATTTAAATACAATCGATCTTAGCTAGCTATCTGTTCACAATCTTCTTGCCCTTCTTTTTCGCAAATGGAGTTCTTCTATGGAATGGAGGTCCTTTAGGTAGGGTGGTCCTGCTTCTTCTTGTGGTGTATGCTGCTACTTCATCGTCGTCGTCATGTTCAATCTTCGGGTCGCCATACTTGTCGAAGTCTTGCTCATCACGACAACACGACTGGGCTTTGACGGGTCGGTAATGAAGAAGTATTGGTCCACTTGGGAAGCCAGTACCCATGGTTCATTTTTCGTGGTGACTTTTGTGCCCGCGGTCTTGGATTTGGCTTCGGGAATAACCATGGTGGTGAAATACCAGTCTTCTTTTAGGACGCTCTTGGCCCATCTAAGACGGAACATCGGGACCTTCTCTCCAGCATAGCTCAGCTCCCAGATCTCCTTGATCTTTCCGTAGTATCTGTCCTTGTCATTACTGGTGTAGGATTACATCGTTACCCTGGAGTTCTGATAACCATCGCTCTTCATGTCCTTGTCCTTGGTGTAGAATGTGTAGCCGTTGATATCGTACGCCTCATAGGTCATCAGGTTGTGCTTGGCGCCCTGGGACAAGGCGAATATGAGTTGTTCTTCCGCGGAAGAATCCTCATGTAAAGGGTACGACAGAAGCTTCTTCTTGAACCAACGCGTGAAACATGAGTTGTGCTCTTTGATTATATCTCCGTCCGTCCTCTGTTGGCCTTGGTCAATGTATGTCTTCTCAATAAAGGTTTTGTGCTCTACCACCCAAGGATCGACCACGTCTATGTGTTGTAGCGCGACTAGGTCTGCTCTTTCAAAGTCGGCGAGTTGACCCTCGAAGTCGACATGCATTTCGCGGCGACCCTCATGGTGACCCCATCCAGCGAGCCTACCGAGGTGCCTGTTGACGGGCAGATCAACGGGGTTCTCGATGCCTAGATAATTCGTGCATTAGGAGATGCACTCTTCGGTCAGAAAGCCCCTGGCTATGCTTCCCTCTGGACATGACATGTTGCGAACGTATCCTTTGATGACACCATTCATCCTTTCGAACGACATCATGCTGTGCAGGAACGTCGACCCGAGTTGGATGATATCCACCACGATATGGACCAGTAGATGCACCATAACGTCAAAGAATGCGGGCGGGAAGTACATCTCAAGCTCGCATAGTATCACCACGATCTCTTCCTGTAGCCTTCTGAGTTGCCTCACGCCAACCGACTTCCGAGAGATGACGTCGAAAAAGTGGCATAGGCCAAATAGCGTTTCACGGACGTGCGCGTCCATGATCCCAAAGATTGCAACTAGAAGTATCTGCGTCATCAGCACGTGACAGTCGTGAGACTTCATCCCACTGATCTTTGACTTCGCTGGGTCTAGGTATCTGCTTATCTTCCCCGCGTAACCGTAAGGAAGTTTTACTCCTATGAGGCAGGTGAAAAACTGCTCGATCTCCTCCTGACTTAGAGTGAAGCACGCGGGAGGGTAGTCATTTTCGGTCTTCTTGGCCTTTTTGCCTTTGCGATGACTCTTTGTGTCCTGCTTCGCCTCATCATCATCATCATCATCATTAGCGTGAAGCTCCTCCCTGATGCCCATTGATTTCGAGTCTGCCCTTGCTTTCGGCCCATCTTTTATCCTCTCTGGCATGTTGAGCAGGGTACCAAGCAGACTCTCGCACACGTTCTTCGTGATATGCATGACATCAAGGCTGTGAGGCACACGGTGGATCTTCTAGTACGGCAAGTCCTAGAAAACAGACCTCGTTTTCCCTACCTTCAGCAGCGGCTCTGGCGCCTTTTGCTTCTTTCCCGGCAGTGGGAAATCTTTCCAATTTTTCAATATCTCGTCTATTTCCTCGCCGCTCCTCGTACGCGGGCGTCTTCGGCGTTCGGTTTCACCATCGAACAGATACTTGCGTTTTCTCCACGGGTCATCGTCGCGAAGCCACCTTCGATGTCCCATGAACACGGTTTTCGAAGACCTAGGATCTCTATCTAGCTGGCAATACGTTGTGTCATCCATGCACTTGACGCATCCAGAAAATTTGTGGACCACCTGCCCCGCGAGATATCCGTAACCGAGATAGTCGTGCACCGTCGTGAGTAGTGCGGCTCTCATAGGGAAATATTCTTTCTCTGCGGCGTCCCACGTATTGGCTGGCATTTTCCACAGCGTGTCTAGCTTCTCTTTCAGCAGCCCAAGATACAGATTGATGCCGTTCCCTGGTTGTTTCGACCCTTCAATTAGCATACTCATGTGAATGTACGTCCTCTTCATGCACAACTAGGGGGGAAGGTTGTACATCCACACAAACACAGGCCAGGTGCTATGTGTGCTTCTCTGGCTACCAAACGGATTGACTCCATCGGTGCTCATGCCCAGCACGATGTTCCTTGGATCGTTCCCAAATTCTGGGTCTTCGAAGTTCAACGCTTTCCACTGGCTCGCATCCTTAGGGTGACTCAGCATCTTGTCTTTTTTATTTATCTCCGGATCATTTTCGTCATCTTCTCGCTTCTTCTCCTCCCTATCTGCATGCCAACGCAGGAGCTTTGCTACCTTAGGGTCCGCAAAATACCGCTGCAGAAGAGGAGTGATCGGAAAGTACCACACCACTTTTTGAGGAGCTTTCTTCCTCTTCTTGTATCGAGTGACGCCGCACACCGGACATATGGTAGACTCCGCGTGCTCGTCCCGATAAATGATACAATTGTTCATGCACACATGGTATTTCATGTGCGGTAAATCCAGAGGACACGCGATTTTCTTCGCCTTCTCGAAACTGGTCGGGCACTTATTCCCCTTGGGAAGACGTTCGTGCCAGAATGACATGTTCTCGTCGAAGCATGCGTCAGTCATTTTGTGTTTTACCTTCATCTCCAAAGCCATGAGCGTTACTTTCAGGCGGTATCCTCGGGCCTGCATCCTTCATACAATGGAGTAGCCACGTCTATCTCTAGTTGATCCAGCTTGGCTTTCTCTCGGGCGGCAGCTCTTGCGTTATCCGTCTGCTTGAGAAGCAGCTCTTGAATATGAGGGTCCTGCACCCAGCCTCCATCGTCGTCTGGTCTGGCATCTTCATCTTCATGATCATGCCCTTCGTCTTGATCTTCCTCATCATCATGTCCGGCATCTTCTACATGATGACTGTGTATAGCATCACCGTCGTGATCATGTCCTGGAGATTCTTCATCTTCTCGCCCGCCCTCGCCGCGGTGGTTGTCTTGCTACCCTTCCTCATTTCTTTCCCGGCCCCCATGGATGACTTCATAGTCATCTTCATCACCTTGCCACGATAGCCATCCATGAAACCATGCAAGAGCAGGTGGTCCCGCACCTGCCCGGAATCCGGATCCACAATAAGGCTCTTCAGCTTGCATCTTCGACACGGACATCTTATCTCCGTCTCGTTCTTTTGAAGCATCTTGGCCTTCGCGGAGCTCAAAAACCTATTCACGATGCCTTCGGTCATCGTGCGGACCATGGTCGCCTGCGGGGTAGAGCAAAACGATACTTTACAACCAAGAAAATTTTTGGCATGACTTTCCCTAAAAATAGGACCAAAAAGAATGCATAGTGCCAAAATTCTCGCCGAAATGGAAATGAATCAACATTCCGGCAAAATATTGGCAACTATCGCATTTCAAATACCGGTACCTGCAAACACAAACATATATGCAACACCACAAACATACATAGATCTAGCAAGGCCCTAAAAAGTGCATGTGCACATTGTTGGAGCGAGCTAGGGAGAAAAAAAAGTAGATCTACAACATAAAGACAGCTTTCCCCTTACTTACCTATCAAAAAAGGTAATTTAACCACTTAATTTTGATGAATCTATGGTACAAATGAGGTGAGGAGGAGGAGGCAGCCGACACAAGCTTGGAGGAGGAGGTGGAGAGAATGAAGTGGGGAAAGTGATTGTGTAGGTGTGGCTGTCCAAAATATCTAACTGGTCCCAGGTTACTAATGGTGCACCACCCTCAAATGCACCATTAGTAACCCTGGTTACTAATGGCGCACCAGCTTGAGTTGCGCCATTAGTAGTTTTGCAAAAAAATAAAAAATAAAAAATAGTAGTGGCGCACTGCATTGGTGGTGCGCCATTACTAGTTAAACTAGTAATGGCACACTCTTCCCTGGTGCGCCATTACTAGTTAAACTAGTAATGGCACACTCTTCCCTGGAGCGCCATTACTAGTTAAACTAGTAATGGCACACTCTTCCCTGGAGCGCCATTAGTACTTATGGAAAAATAAAAAAAATTACTAATGGTGCACCGTGTGTCTGGTGCGCCATTAGTGTCTACCACACTAATGGCGCACCAACTCATGGTGCGCCATTACTATATAGTAGTGGTGCACCACATGTCTGGTGCGCCATTAGTGGCCATATCATCTATAGCCCTTTTCCTAGTAGTGTACATGGTGTTTGAGAAACGGATGACCGAGACACAGTCTTTCAGAAACATTAACTCTCTACTCCGGACAGATCATTCCAAACCTACATCCCCTACCTGCTGATCTACCTCTTCAAGAGCTTCACGTAACTTACTCAACTATGCTAGAGCCCATAATAGCTTGTGGCTGCACACAGAAGTTTCTACCATCAATAATCTGAGTTCCCTTTGAGCCTGGGTGGCGGTCCATAGGAAGATCACATGGGTGCTCCGGGATTTCCAAAAAAATACAGGCAACAATGGGTACTCCAGGTGCCTCAATCCACCCAGATGTGTATTTAAGTTGCCACCTTAAGTTGAACCATTAATTAACAATCTCACATCTGTCATGGATTTCACTCACCCAAACCACGTCTACAAGCATAGCATAGCAATATAAGTAGCGCATAGAAGTAACTCCCAGGGGTTTGAATATAACAGGGAAATAGGTTCTACCTCATCAACTAGTTCCCAACCCATAAGTTAATGACATCCTAATCATGCAATGTTTGAGGATT
Source organism: Triticum urartu (assembly GCF_003073215.2). Lineage (NCBI taxonomy): Eukaryota > Viridiplantae > Streptophyta > Magnoliopsida > Poales > Poaceae > Triticum > Triticum urartu. The sequence continues at coordinate 326,097,272 of NC_053024.1, forward strand.
GTAACTAATGCATAAAAAATGGGTATGGAAAGAGTATGATCAATGTGTTACTTGCCTTGCTGACGATCCGCGTAACCTAGAGACTCCAAATAACACGCTTCGCACTCCGGGAATTCTATCACAAACAAACAATAGCATACATAATCAATAAACAAAGAAACATGGGCAAAACTCAAATAAGAGAGATTGACCAGAAAGTTCAACTCCGGTTTGCAGAAAGAATCAAACCAAACGGAGCAACGAAACTCAAACGGCGAAAGAAAAAAGATCCGTTTACTAATCTAAACTAAGGTCAAATTTTACAGTACCAAAATCTTGTTCAAGTTGGTTGAGCGGAAATAGGGTCTCGAGACGAAGATCTAGGCACTTGAATCGCCTGATTCCGACTAAGGAGCGAAAAGATAAACCGAAACGAAAATCGGATCAGAAATCGCGATCGAGAATAATCGCGGAAAAATCCGATAAAAAGAAAATTGACGAATAGACTAAGGAACGAGCATTTGTTATCTTAACTAACGAGCAAAAACTATTCGTTGAAACGAACGTACAGACGAATGTCCGCTAAATAGAGGAACCGGGAAAAACCAGCGAACCAATCTAAAAAACGAACTAGGGTTTTCTAAAAAAAACGAATCAGTTTCTTAAAAAAAAACCGGTGGCGGCGGATAGGCGCGTTACCTCTCCGGTGAGGCGGGGCTTGCGAGGTGGCGGGGCGACTCGGCGGCGCAGGCAGCAGCGGCGCGGGGCGGCGGCTGGCGGCGGCGCGGGCGGTTGCGGCGGCACGGGGTGGTGGTGGCGGGCTCGGGGGGGAGTATATAAAGGGGGGGTGGCTCGGCTTGGAGGAGGGGCCAAGGCGGCGGCGGCGGGGGAGTCCGTCTTGTACTCCTCCGAGTCGGCGGCGGCGCGGTTTCCGCGCGGGAGACGGCGGCGACGGGAGATGGGCCGGCCTGGCTGGGTTTCGGCCCAGTCGGCTGGAAGTTTTTTTTAATAATTTTGCTGAACAGAAAATAAATCCTAGAAAATAAAATAAAAATCTAAAAATTCCAAAACAAATTTTCACCGTCTAAATAAAATATTTAGGACGAGATGAACATTTTCTTGGCCCTAAAATGCAATTTTTGAAAACGTGCAATTTTTCTAATGCAAATAAAATCCAAATAAAATCGAATAAATGATTTTAATAATTTTCCTCCAATATTTCAGTTATTTTGGAGAAGTCATATTATCACCTCTCATATATTTTAATATGAAATACTTTTCGAAGAGAAAATAATTAAAATCAAAAATCCTCGTTTCATTGTTTGATAAAAATCAAATATGAAAACCGGGAAACCCCAACTCTCTCCGAGGGTACCTGAGTTGCTTAGGATTTCGAGGATTGCGGAACGAAAATGCAATAAAATATGATATGTAAGAATGACCTATGGATAACATTCCAAATTGAAAATTTGGGATGTTACAAACCTACCCCCCTTAAGATGAATCTCGCCCTCGAGATTCGGGTTGGCTAGAAAATAGGTGTGGGTGGTCTTTGAGCAGATCATCCTCTCGTTCCCAGGTGGCTTCATCCTTGATGTGGTGGCTCCATTGAACTTTACAAAACTTGATAACCTTGCTGCGGGTGACTCGGCTGGCAAACTCAAAAATCTTAACTGGCTTTTCCTCATAAGTCAAATCACTGTCCAACTGAATCGCCTCCAAGGGTATTGTATCTCTTAATGGTATATCGGCCATCTCAGCATGACACTTCTTCAACTGTTAAACGTGGAACACGTCATGAACTCCTGACAGTCCTTCAGGTAACTCCAACTTGTAGGTAACTTCTCCCATCCGTTCCAAAACACGATACGGTCCTACAAATCTCGGGGCTAACTTTCCTTTAACTCCAAAACGTTCCGCTCCTCGCAAGGGTGATACTCGCACATATGCTCTATCTCCAATTTCACAGGTTACCTCCTTGCGTTTCGAGTCTGCATAACTCTTCTGTCTAGACTGAGCAATCTTCAGTCTATCACGGATCAGCTTAACTTTCTCTTCAGACTCCTTGATCAAGTCCGGTCCGAACAATTGTCGGTCTCCTACTTCATCACACATTAACGGCGTTCTGCACCTTCGTCCGTACAGGGCTTTGAACGGTGCCATCTTCAAACTGGCTTGGTAGCTATTGTTGTATGAGAACTCTGCGTAAGGCAAATTGTCATCCCAACTAGATCCATAATCTAGCGCACAGGCTCTCAACATGTCCTCCAGAATCTGATTAACTCTCTCTGTCTGTCCATCCGTCTGCGGGTGAAACGCTGTACTGAACTCCAGTCTTGTTCCCAAAGTCTGGTGTAACTGATGCCAAAACTTTGAGGTAAACTATGTTCCTCTATCTGATACGATGGTCCTTGGAACTCCATGCACACATACGATCCTGGACTTATATATCTTGGCCAACTTCGCACTTGTATAAGTGGTTTTCACTAGGATAAAGTGATCCACTTTGGTCAAGCGATCAACTAGTACCCATATGGAATCATATCCTGATTTGGTCCTGGGCAATCCGGTGATAAAGTCCATGCCAAGTTTATCCCACTTCCATTCGGGTATCGGCATAGGCTGTAACAATCCTGCCGGCTTTTGATGCTCTGCCTTCACTCTCTGACATACATCACATACGGCTACAGACTCGGCAATATCCTTCTTCATACCCGTCCACCAGAAACGTTCCTTTAAATCCAAATACATCTTGGTGTTTCCGGGGTGTATCGAGTATGGTGAGTCATGGGCCTCCTACAGTATTAACTTCCTGATATCTTTGTTATTGGGCACGTATATCCGGTCCTCAAACCATAAGGTATCATGCTCATCCTCACGGAAACCTTTGGCCTTTCCTTTGCTCAATCTCTCTTTTATCTCAGCAATCTCTTTGTCATCCTTCTGAGCTTCTCGGATCTTTCCTAACAATGTAGACTGAACCTCCATTGTTGCAACAAAACCTCTAGGAACAATCTCTAATCGCAGTTCCATACTATCCTCTGCTAACTCCTCTGGCACTCCCTTACTCGCAAGGATATTAGCATAACTCTTCTGGCTCAAGGTGTCTGCTACGACATTGGCCTTTCCTGGATGATAGTGCAACTTCATGTCATAATCCTTTATAAGCTCCAACCATCTCCTCTGCCTAAGGTTCAGCTCCTTCTGTGTGAAGATGTACTTCAAACTCTTATGATCCGTGTACACATCACAACGGTTTCCAATAAGGTAATGTCTCCAAGTCTTCAATGCATGCACTATGGCTGATAACTCCAAATCATGCGTGGCATAATTCAACTCGTGAGGTTTTAGTTGTCGCGAGTCATACGAAACAACTCTTCCGTCCTGCATAAGCACACATCCAAGTCCCAAGCGAGAGGCGTCGCAATACACTTGGAAATCCTTATGTATATCTGGCAGTGTCAGCACTGGGGCTGTAGTCAAATGTTTCTTCAACTCCTGGAAACTTGCCTCGCAATCTTCCGTCCATTTAAACTTGGTATCCTTCTTCAATAACTCAGTCATTGGTTTCGCAATCTTGGAAAAATTCTCAATGAATCTCCGATAGTATCCTGCGAGTCCAAGAAAACTGCGGATCTCGCTAACTGAAGTGGGTGCTAACCATTCAGTGACTGACTGGACCTTGGTAGGATCTACTGTTATACCTTCTCCTGATATAACATGTCCAAGGAATACGACTTCCTTCAACCAAAACTCGCATTTGCTGAAATTGGCATACAACTGATGTTCCCTGAGTTTCTCGAGAACTAAACGCAAATGCTCCTTGTGCCCCTCTTTAGTTTTTGAGTATACCATAATATCATCAATAAACACCACAACAAACTTGTCCAAATATTCCATGAATTCCTTGTTCATCATGCTCATGAAATAGGCAGGGGCGTTAGTCAGTCCAAACGACATGACCAAATACTCGTATAATCCGTACTGCGTGGTGAACGCTGTCTTTGCTATATCCTTCTCTCGAATCTTCAACTGATGGTATCCCAATCACAGATCGATCTTCGCAAAAAACTTTAGCTCCTTGCAGCTGATCAAACAGACCATTGATCATCGGCAGTGGGTACTTGTTCCTGATCGTCAATTCATTCAAGGCCCGATAATCAACAACCATCCTTAGCGATTTATCCTTCTTCTCAACCAAAAGCACTGGGCTCCCCAAGGTGATGAACTCCTTCGAATGTATCCTTTCTCCAATAATTCCTTGATCTGTTTCTTAATTTCCTCCAGATCATTAGCGTGCATCCGATAGGATCTCTTGGATATTGGCCCTGTCCCTAGCAATAGCTCTATCAAAAACTCGATGTCTCGATCCGGTGGCATGCCTGGTAACTCCTCTGGAAAAACATCCGAGTAATCCTTCACTACAGGCACTTCCTCCTGAACAACTCCCGTGAGGGTATTCACTTGGCTCCTCCTAGGCACATGCCTAGATACATACTTAATCCTTTTTCCCTCCGGGGTGGTGAGATAAATCGACTTACTATCACAGTCAATTCTTCCTCCATACTTTGACATCCAGTCCATGCCTAATATCACATTCAATCCTTGTGACTCCAAGATAATTAGGTCGGATGGAAAAACATGGGTGCCAATGGTTAGGGGTATCTGGTCGCACCATCGACTAGCCATATACTCTGCTGCAGGTGAACTCACTAAGAGAGGGGTCCTAAGGGTTTGGGTTGGTAGTTTAAACTTATCCATGAATCCCCTTGATATGTATGAATGCGATGCACCAGTGTCAAATAGAACAAGAGCGGCAAATGACTTAACCAAAAACTTACCTATTACCGCGTCCGGCTACTCTTCAAGCTCCTCCACATTAACGTGGTTCACTTGTCCTTTGTTGAATGGATTGGGCTTCTTCCCAGCTCTCCCATTTCCGTTTCCATTCTTTCCTTCAGGGCACTCCATGGCATAGTGTCCAGTCTTCCCACACTTGAAGCAAGTAACGTGACTTAGATCTCTTTCGGCGGGTGTGGCTGGATTGGGGCGGTTCTGATTGTTATTGGCTCCGTTCCCATTCCCATTCTTAGTACCATTGTGGTTATTCGATCCTCCTCCGGTGTGGTTATGACCTCCATGGTTATGAACAAGTCCTCCCGAGTTCGGGGTTAGGCGAGGCTTCTGCTGAGCTCCTGAGTTATACCTCCCTTGTCCATACTTCCTCTTATGGCTCTCAATCTGCTGCTGCTTCCCTTCAATCATAAGAGCCTTATCCTCCAACTCCTGGTAGCTGTTGAAGGTTGCTACCATCAACTGCATACTCATCTCATGACTCAGCCCTTCCATAAATTTCTCCTGCTTTGCGGCATCTGTGGCCACATCGTCAGGGGCATAGCGAGATAGCTTGCTAAACTCATCCACGTACTGAGCCACAGTATGGTTCCCCTGGCGTAAGTTGCGAAACTCATGCTTCTTCAGATTCATGGCTCCAGTTGAGACATGGGCTGTACGGAAAGCTTGCTGAAATTGGTCCCAAGTGACGTTGGCTATGGGGAAAGTGGTCGTGTAATTCTCCCACCATGAGGCTGCTGGTCCATCCAATTGATGTGCGGCAAAGCGCACCTTCTCAGCATCCGTGCAACCTGCGGTGCTCAACTCCCTTCCAATACGGCGTAGCCAATCATCAGCAACTATAGGCTCGATGCTACTGGAAAACACCAGCGGCTATAATCTTAGAAAACGGGCTAGGCTGTCCACTGGTGGCGGGTTGTTGTTGTTGTTGTTGTTACCCTGGTTCTGAACTGGCAATTGCATCAAGGTGTTCTACTGCTGGATCAACTGAGTGAGCTCCGGTGGGAAGGAAAATCCGGGGTCACGTCTCGGAGGCATATGATGGGTTTAGATGGAAGAGATTAGAATATAATGAGGTCTGATGAGAAAGCACTACCCATATGCACATGAGAGAACACAATCAATTCACTCAATCAATCAAGCAAGGGCATACAAGCGGTCTAGAACTATCGCAAAAGTGCTCAACTACTGCTGAATACATGGGGGAATACTACTAATCATTGGGTGGTCATCTAGAAATTTTGATCGGTTGAAGACTCCATGATATCTACTCCAGCTTCGTCTTCAAAGTCATCATCACTAGGGTCGGAGTCGGTGTCATCGATGATGATGTAGTCCTCTGGACGAATCACCTTGGGTTCTTCATCTTCTTCTACTGGTGTGGGGTCTCCCATGAATATTCCGATCTTCTTAATCAAGTTGTCATTCTTCTCCAGTAATGTTGCAATTTCCTCCTCATATCCATCGCGTGTAGACTTAAGTTCTTCTTCCATCTCGATGGTCTTTGTCTTTGCCTTCTTCAAATCTATCATGTCTGCGCACATCTGATTCTCCTGGCGTCGAATGTGTTGGTTTAGTTCCTGGATGAAAGCTGCAATTGATCTATCCTTCCTGGTGATGATCATCGCCCATTGCTCGTCTCGGCGCCCACATATCTGGTAGATAGTGTCCTTAAGATCCTTGTGATATACTTCTCCAATGCGTCCCATGGTGATGTGAGCTTCCATACTCTTTCCTAAACTCCAGGTTGGTGCGTTGAAGGAAAATTCTATAGGTTTAGTGACTGGCGTCAAGGTCCTTCCTAGAACTTGAACTTGAATCATCCATCGCTCCTCTTCTGGGAAAGTGGCGTTGTAGGTCCCGGTGAAGCTTGGTATTCCAATGTTCAAATACGTAGTGACTTCCTTCAAGTGTCGTCCAAAAGGTGATTCTTCCTCCGGTTGTGCAAACTTGTTCTTTATCTCCGCCATCCTAAAGAGTAGAAAATGGAGAGGAGTCATAAATGAGTAGAGAAGAGTGACCTATGGTTTTATCTCAGTGGTCGTGTCCTACACTCAGCGTGTGCTCTAATACCATCTTTGTAGCGACCCGACCTCAAACGGTCAAGTCTCTGTGCTTCAGTGTCATCCCTGGATTGGTAATGCTAACACACACAATATTCAAGGATTTATAACAGAGTAGCAATCACACACTTATTACATCGAGTGTCTCCAAAGAGAACTTATTACAATAAATATGGCTTAAGGCCATCTAATACGATAACAGCGGAAGGCTTGGAAGATAAAGTGAGTCCATCAACTCCAACGGCATAGCTGAGCTGCACGGCAACAACCTAACGAACCTCACTCCTCGGTCTGAAAAGTCTGCAACATAATATGTTGCAGCCCGAAAACGGGTCAGCACATGGAATATGCTGGCAATATAACACAGTAGAGCAAGAATAGAATAATGCTATCACTACATGCATATATGGCTGGTGGAAAGCTCTATGGTTGTAGTTTTTGAGAAAAGCCAATTTTTTCCTACAACAAAGGAATAGTTTTTTAATTTAACTATCATGGTAGTTGAAACATCATTGAGAAGGTTCCTCCAACTCAATCCCAGTTAAAGTGATTAACAACCCAACAATATTAATTAAGAGTGATGAGATATTTAAGATACTCCAAGTACTAGATACTCAAGATGTCCATAACCGGGGACACGACTAAAGATGATTAGTCTGTACACTCTACAGAGGTTTGCGCACTTTTCCCCACAAGACTCGATCGCCTCCGTTGGATTTCTCGCACTACATGGTGTTTGAGAAACGGATGACCGAGACACAGTCTTTCAGAAACATTAACTCTCTACTCCGGACAGACCATTCCAAACCTACATCCCCTACCTGCTGATCTGCCTCTTCAAGAGCTTCACGTAACTTACTCAACTATGCTAGATCCCATAATAGCTTGTGGCTACACACAGAAGTTTCTACTATGAATAATCTCAGTTCCCTTTGAGCCTGGGTGGCGGTCCATAGGAAGATCACATGGGTGCTCCGGGATTTCCAAAAAAATACAGGCAACAATGGGTACTCCAGGTGCCTCAATCCACCTAGATGTGTATTTAAGTTGCCACCTTAAGTTGAACCATTAATTAACAATCTCACATCTGTCATGGATTTCACTCACTCAAACCACGTCTACAAGCATAGCATAGCAATATAAGTAGCGCATAGAAGTAACTCCCAGGGGTTTGAATATAACAGGGCAATAGGTTCTACCTCATCAACTACTTCCCAACCCACAAGTTAATGACATCCTAATCATGCAATGTTTGAGGATTGGAACTAATGCATAAAAACTGGGTATGGAAAGAGTATGATCAATGTGTTACTTGCCTTGCTGATGATCTGCGTAACCTAGAGACTCCAAATAACACGCTTCGCACTCCGGGAATTCTATCGCAAACAAACAATAGCATACATAAGCAATAAACAAAGAAACATGGGCAAAACTCAAATAAGATAGATTGACCAGAAAGTTCAACTCCGGTTTGCAGAAAGAATCAAACCAAACGGAGCAACGAAACTCAAACGGAGAAAGAAACAAGATCCATTTACTAATCTAAACTAAGGTCAAATTTTACAGTACCAAAATCTTGTTCAAGTTGGTTGAGCGGAAATAGGGTCTCGAGACGAAGATCTAGGTGCTTGAATCGCCTGATTCCGACTAATGAGCGAAAAGATAAACCGAAACGAAAATCGGATCAGAAATCGTGATCGAGAATAATCGCGGAAAAATCCGATAAAAAGAAAATTGACGAACAGACTAAGGAACGAGCGTTCGTTATCTGTAACTAACGAGCAAAAACCATTCGTTGAAACGAACGTACGGACGAACGTCCGCTAAATAGAGGAACTGGGAAAAACCGGCGAACCGATCTAAAAAACGAACTAGGGTTTTCTAAAAAAACGAATCAGTTTCTTAAAAAAAACTGGTGGCGGCGGATCGGCGCGTTACCTCTCCGGCGAGGCAACTCCGGCGAGGCGGGGCTTGCGGGGCGGCGGCTTCGCGGGGCAGTGGGGCGACTCAGCGGCAAGGGTAGCAGCGCCGCGGGCGGTGGCTGACGGGATGGGCCTGCGGGTGGCGCGGGCTGCTACGGCGGTGCGGGGTGGTGGTGGCGGGCTCGGGGGGTATATAAAGGGGGGGGGCGGCTTGGCTTGGAGGAAGGGCCGAGGCGGCGGTGGAGTCCGGCTCGGACTCCTCCGAGTCGGCGGCGGCGGCGCGGTTTCTGGGCGGGAGGCTGCGGCGGCGGGAGATGGGCCGGCCCGGCTGGGTTTCGGCCCAGTCGGCTGGAAGTTTTTTTAATAATTCCGCCGAATAGAAAATAAATCCTAGAAAATAAAGTAAAAATCTAAAAATGCCAAAACAAATTTTCACCGTCTAAATAAAATATTTAGGACGAGATGAACATTTTCTTGGCCCTAAAATGCAATTTTTTAAAACGTGGAATTTTTCTAATGCAAACAAAATCCAAATAAAATCGAATAAGTGATTTTAATATTTTTCCTCCAATATTTCAGTTATTTTGGAGAAGTCATATTATCTCCTCTCATATATTTTAATATGAAACACTTTTCGGAGAGAAAATAATTAAAACCAAAAATCCTCGTTTCAGTATTTGATAAAAATCAAATATGAAAACCGGGGAATCCCCAACTCTCTACGAGGGTCCCTGGGTTGCTTAGGATTTTGAGGATTGCGGAACGAAAATGCAATAAAATACGCTATGCAAAAATGACCTATGTATAACATTCCAAATTGAAAATTTGGGATGTTACACTATGCATCGGAATAGGATGAACAGAAAGCAGTAACATGCTACACTACTCTAATGCAAGCAGTAGAGAGAAGGAATAGGCGATATGTGGTGATCAAGGGGGGCTTGCCTGGTTGCTCTGGCAAGGAGGGGTCGTCAACTTCGTAGTCGAACCGGGGGTTGCCGGCAATCTCGGGGTCTACCGGAAAGAATTAACGAAGCGGGAACACAATAAATAACAGAGCAATCAAAGCATCACAAAGTGTAACATGGCATTGCGTGGTGCTAGAGGTAGGCGATACCGGCGAAGGGGGGAAACATCCCGAAAAGTATTCCCGGTGTTCGGCATTTTTCGGACAGATGAATCAGAGGGGACGGATCCATGTTCTATTTAATGGGGGTATGTGACAGATATGTGGGTGGCGTAATCAGAATCTTCATATCTTTCTGATCATTTTTCATATATAAATTATTTCGATCCGAGTTACGGTTTATTTCCTATGATTTTCCAAAGTTTAAAAGATTTTTCTAAATTTCAGGAATTAAATTAATTTGAAAATTAAACAGTGAAAGCTATAGGAACCCAAAAGTGTACCCACCTATGGCTGACAGTGGGCCAGGGAGGGTCCAGTCAGCAGAGTTGACCCAATCAACATTTGACTGGTCAAAAGGTCAATAGTAAAAGTGGGTCCCGGCTGTCATAGACTTAGGCACTTTTTATTTAATTTATCATTCTAATTTACAGTTGGGGCCTCATGTCATATGTACATAAACTACTAAATTAACTAATCCTATTAACCTAACCTAACACGAAGAGGGCCGGCCCTAACACACACGTACGCACACACACATCACACACTCGCACATACACAACACACAAACACGCACGGCCATGGCCTTTGCCATGGCCATTAGCAGCAGTAGTAGCTAGGGGCAGCAGGCAGCACTAGCAAAGAAGCTGCGGCGCAACAAGCAAGAGCAGCAGCAGTGCAAGAGCACTGGCGATGGCAAGAGCAGGAGGAAGCAAAAGCAGCAGTGATAGCAGAGCAGCGGGCGGCTGCGTGGGGCGCTTGGACGCAACCAAAGGCGGTGCGGGCGGGAGTGTGCCCAAGGCAGCACGCGGCGCAACATAGGTGGTCGCGGGCACACTCACAAGGTGCGGCTAGGGGGACGCTGGACGCGGGCACGGTGCGGTGTGCACGACACTAACAGAAAGCAGGGCGCGTACAGTACGGGTGCAGCCATGGATGAGCACAAGGCGGCAGCTACGGCTATGGATCAAAGGGGGAAGTAGGGGAATTGCAGGAGGGGCTCTCCATGGAGCTCTTGGACGTGGTCAGGAGGTCGGGCGCGCTCAGGAGGCAGCACATCTGACGACGAACGTCGGCGGCCATTGTGAAGAAGACGGGCGATGGCGAGCTTCCCGTACGCCCCTACTCGAATTGAAGCAACCAGACGAATGAGTCATCCATGCTGAAGCTCCTGGACATCCTCCCAGGCTCCAAGGAGGCCAGTGGCCGTGAGGACGATGATGGCGCGGCAACAACGGCTCGGGCGTCATCTAAACAGATAAGAGGAGGGCGAGCAAGGGGATATGGCGTGCTAGGGTTTGTCTACAACGACGTGAGGCTCTGATACGTCTCGAACGTATCTATAATTTTTGATTGCTCCATGCTATATTATCTACTATTTTGGACATTATTGAGCTTTATTATCCACTTTTATATTATTTTTGGGATTAACCTATTAACCGGAGGCCCAGCCCAGAATTGCTGTTTTTTTTGCCTCTTTTAGGGTTTCGAAGAAAAGGAATATCATACGGAGTCCAAATGGAATGAAACCTTCAGGAACGTGATTTTCTCAACGAACAAGACCTGGGAGACTTCGAACCTACGTCAAGAAAGAAAAAAGGAGGCCACGAGGTAGGGGGCGCGCCTACCCCCCCCCCCCCGGGCGCGCCCTCCATCCTCATGAGCCCCCTGTTGCTCCACCGACGTACTACTTCCTCCTATATATACCTACGTACCCCCAAACGATCAGATACGGAGCCAAAACCCTAATTCCACTGCCGTAACTTTCTGTATCCACGAGATCCCATCTTGGGGCCTGTTCCGGAGCTCCGCAGGAGGGGGCATCAATCACGGAGGGCTTCTACATCAACACCATAGCCTCTCCGATGAAGTGTGAGTAGTTTACCTCAGACCTTCGGGTTAGTAGCTAGATGGCTTCATCTCTCTTTTTGGATCTCAATACAACATTCTCCCCCTCTCTTGTGGAGAACTATTCGATGTAATCTTCTTTTTGCGGTGTGTTTGTTGAGACTGATGAATTGTGGGTTTATGATCAAGTCTATCTATGAATAATATTTGAATCTTCTCTGAATTCTTTTATGTATGATTGGTTATCTTTGCAAGTCTCTTCGAATTATCAGTTTGGTTTGGCCCACTATATTGATATTTCTTGCAATGGGAGAAGTGCTTAGCTTTGGGTTCAATCTTGCGGTGTCCTTTCCCAGTGACAGTAGGGGCAGCAAGGCACGTATTGTATTGTTGCATGAGTCTATCCCTCTACACCATGTCATCTTGCTTAAGGCGTTACTCTGTTTTTAAATTAATACTCTAGATGCATGCTGGATAGCGGTCGATGAGTGGAGTAATAGTAGTAGATGCAGGCAGGAGTAGGCCTACTTGTCTCGGACGTGATGCCTATATACATGATCGTACCTAGATATTCTCATAACTATGCTCAATTCTGTCAATTGCTCAACAGTAATTTGTTCACCCACCATAGAATACTTATGCTCTCGAGAGAAGCCACTAGTGAAACCTATGGCCCCCGTGTCTATGTTTATCATATTGATCTCCTACTACTTAGTTATTTCCTTTGCTATTGTGACGCCCGGATAATTAGGCTACAGTAATCACACGTTAATGATGCCACATCACCACGATTACTGTTGTTAATCTCGCGTTAGTGCAGAACCGATCCAAATTCGAATTAAAGTCAAGCAATAGAAGTTTTCGATACTCAAAACTAAAATGTTCTTATTGTGACAAATAAATCATGGATAGTATTGGTGGAGAAATAACATTTTTATAAAATAATTAATTACTCTAAAGTGATTAAAACAGCAACAAAAACAATTAAGTGAATACCTTTTCCAATTAATAAAATTCTAAACTAATTTATTTCGGGGTAAAACATTTATGGCGGTGGGTGGTTCTCAAACATTAATTTAAGAGTTGTTATCATTTTTTTAAACTAAAAATAATGTGTATCTAAAATAAAACAGAACAGAAAAATAAAAATAAAAAGAAGAAAAGTAAACAGAACAAAAAGAAAGAAAGGAAAAGCCCCCCCCCCCCCGCTGGGCCTCGGCCCAGCTGGCCACGAAGCTAGCCAGGCCGGCCCGACCGGCGCCCCCATAACCCCTCCAAACCCTAACCCACGTCGCCCGTAACCCCCCACTCCTCCCTCGATCTACCTCGTCTCCCCACCCCGCCCCGAGTGGATCTGGATCGGGCCGTTCCCCCCTTCCCCCGCCGCGTCCCCGACGGCACCGTCGCTCAGGCCCCCCCTCGCCGGAGCCTCCCGATGCCGCCGCACGCCGTCGCCTCGCCCCTCTTCCCTCGAAGCCCTCCCTCGCGGGGACACCCCAAAGCCGCTGCCCCCTGGCGCTGCCCCAGCTTCGCCGCTCGCCGTTGCCGGACCGCGACGCCTTCGCCACCCATCATGTCGTCGCCACTCGTCACCACCTCGTCGGCGTCGCCTCCCCACCTCTCCCTCGACGGCTCCATCGAGCCTCGCCGACCCTGATCCCCTACAAACGGGGGTGAGAACCCCTCCTATCTCCCCCTTGTTCCTATCATCGCCGTGCACGCCCTGCGGTCCTGGTTGTCGCTGCTCACCGCAGTCACCCCGCGCCCTATCCCTCGAGCGCTCGCGCTCACCGTCATACTGCCGTGCCCGCGGCGCGCGTTAGGCGCCCTGCCATGCGCCTGTGGTCGTCCCGTGCACGCTCTACCCGCTGCCGCCTGGCGCTGGTGCGGCTCGCGCTCCGCTCACCCGTGCCTCTACGGCAGTCGCCGCGCCGCCCTACTCCGGCCAGCTGCCGTGGCCGGCGCCCCTCCAGTGGCCTCGGGCGCACACGGGCGCCCACGCCCGCACCCGTTCCGCCCGCCCCGCTAAGGCCCCCTGGGCGACTGACATTAGGGGCCCATGCCCCTGTTAAAATAAATAAATATATAACATTAATAATAATAATGTTAATTATTTAACTAGTTTAATTAATAACTTAACTTAATTACTTCTGTTTAATTTACCTAATTAACTGGTTTAGTTAATTAATACCTGTTAATTAAACTATGACTATGACAGCGGGACCCACACATCAGTTTGACCAGTCAATGCTCTGTTGACTGCTGACATCATGATGACGTCAGGCTGACGTCATAATTCCAAATTTTCGAATTAATAATAATTTCATAAAATGTTTAACACTTTGAAAGATAATATAAAATAATCCGTAGCCCGGATGAAAATACTTTGTACATGAAAGTTGCTTAGAACGACGAGATGAATCCGGATACGCAGCCCGTTCGTCCACCACACATCCCTAGCATAGCAAACACGCAACTTTCCCCCTCCAGTTAATCTGTCCGAAAAGGCGAAACACCGGGAATACTTTCCCGGATGTTTCCCCCCTTCGCCGGTATCACCTATCCCTACGTTAGGTCACCTCTAGCACAACGTATTGCCGCTTCTTGCTTTTTTTTACATTTGATTGCTCTGTTATTTATTGTGTTCCCCCTCCGTTACTTCTTTCCGGTAGACCTTGAGACCGATGCCGGTACCCCTGTGATCGACTACGTCGACGACCCCTCCTTGTCTGAGCAACCAGGCAAGCCCCCCCCTTTGATCACCAGATATCTCCTACTCTTCTCTCTACTTCTTGCATTAGAGTAGTGTAGCATGTTACTACTTTCTGTTAATCCTATTCTGATGCATAGCCTGTCATTGTTGTTACAACTGTTGATACCTTACCTGCAATCCTAAATGCTTAGTGTAGGATGCTAGTGTTCCATCAGTGGCCCTACACTCTTGTCCGTCTGCCATGTTATACTACTAGGCCGTGATCACTTCGGGAGGTGATCACGGGCATATGATATATACTTATACTGTTACATTACTTATGATACTGTTCGGAGATGGGGGCTGAAGGGGCAGGTGGCTCCATCCAGGTAGTGGTGGGCCTGGGTTCCCGACGGCCCCCGACTATTACTTTGTGGCGGAGCGACAGGGCAGGTTGAGACCACCTAGGGAGAGAGGTGGGCCTGGCCCTGGTCAGCGTTCGCGGATACTTAACACGCTTAACGAGATCTTGGTATTTGATCTGAGTCTGGCTACTGGCCTATACGCACTAACCATCTATGCGGGGACAGTTATGGGCACTCGACGTCGTGGTATCAGCCGAAGCCTTCGTGACGTCAGCGACTGAGCGGCGTGCGCCGGGTTGGACCGCGTAACGCAACTTCCTTTGTAATGGAGGTTGCTAGGTCTGCTCTCCGGCCGCGTTCGCCACGTGCAGGTGTGCAAAGGGCGATGGGCCCAGACCCCTGCGCCATAGGGTTTAGACCGGCATGCTGACCTCTTTGTTGTGCCTAGGTAGGGCTGCGACGTGTTGATCTTCCGAGGCCGGGCATGACCCAGGAAAGTGTGTCCGGCCAAATGAGATCAAGCATGTTGGGTTATGTGGTGCACCCCTGCATGGAAGTTAATCTATTCGAATAGCCGTGATCTTCGGTAACAGGACGACTTGGAGTTGTACCTTAACCTTATGACAACTAGAACCGGATACTTAATAAAACACACCCTTCCAAGTGCCAGATACAACCGATGATCGCTCTCTCGCAGGGCGACGAGGGGAGGATCATCGGTTAGGGTTATGCTATGTGATACTACTTGGAGGACTTCAGTCTACTCTCTTCTACATGCAGCAAGATGGAGGTGGTCAGAAGCGTAGTCTTCGATAGGATTAGCTATCCCCCTCTTATTCTGGCTTTCTGCAGTTCAGTCCACCGATATGGCCCTATACACATTTACCCATGCATATGTAGTGTAGCTCCTTGCTTGCGAGTACTTTGGATGAGTACTCACGGTTGCTTTCTCCCTCTTTTCCCCCTATCCCTTCTACCTGGTTGTCGCAACCAGATGTTGGAGCCCAGGATCCAGACGCCACCGTCGACGACGACTCCTACTACACCGGAGGTGCCTACTACTACGTGCTGCCCGCTGACGATGACCAGGAGTAGTTAGGAGGATCCCAGGCAGGAGGCCTGCGCCTCTTTTGATCTGTATCCCAGTTTGTGCTAGCCATCTTATGGCAACTTTTTTAACTCATGTCTGTACTCAGATATTGTTGCTTCTGCTGACTCGTCTATGATCGAGCTCTTGTATTCGAGCCCTCGAGGCCCCTGGCTTGTAATATGATGCTTGTATGACTTATTTTATTTGTAGAGTTGCGTTGTGATATCTTCCCGTGAGTCCCTGATCTTGATCGTACACGTTTGCGTGTATGATTAGTGTACGGTCAAATCGGGGGCATCACAAGTTGGTATCAGAGCCGACTGCCTGTAGGAATCCCCCTTCCACATTCCTTGGCCGAAGTCGAGTCTAGACATTACAAAACTTTTTACTAACATGGCCGTGTGCCTTAGGGGCCCACGTCGCCATCTGGGTGGTATTAGGATCTTTTATTCCTTGACCTGTACTCTGGGACTCTGATCTCTCTTCTATTCGGGTTAAATGTTTTACTAAATCTGACTCTAGGTTCTCGTAACTGCTTTCTCCCGGAGAGCCCCTTATAACAGATGATCGCCGAATGCTCCAGAAGATTTTGAAATTATTCTACGATGTTCTCCCGAGAACTTGTGTTCATCGCGTTTGGAATTCCCCTTCCATCGTCAACCCTTATGGATATCTGTATGCACTTGTCATTCTCTTGATCATTCCTTGTCGCTCTTGTTGTTACAAGATGCCTCGAAATATTAGTCGTTGTCCCGAGAATCCTTTGAGTTTACTGTCTTGCAGTTTTATTTCGCATGAAAACCCTTACGGGTTTTTCCTCATATTTATCGAGGATCTGTTCTTCTCAATTGTTCATGTGTCTCACATAATTCTTCGGAATACTTTTCGATCTTTCGAAAATCCTCTGCAGCCTGTTACTCTTGAAACTCTTGCCTGCTTGCATTATGGTTAATTTCATATGACTAGTAGTTCCCATTAACATCCCTTGTCTTAGTCATTTTGAGCCTATTGATCCAATGTGTGCATACGCACGCAGTCATCAGGTTATCCTTTTTAAAATTATCTTTCCGGCTCAGGCGTCATTTCGGACATGAGTTGGTTCTCGGCAATTCAAACCTTTATTAATTGTCCAACTAAGTGTTTTCAACTTATCCATCCTTGATCAGAGCGTCTGATTCTGATCCTTCATTTTGGAAACCATGATTTCTTTCTATTTAAGCATCAGACTAATCAGGTGATTCTTGAATCTGATGCCTCTACATTCTTTCTTCCTCTGAGTGAGTACCGATACTCACATCAGCTCTGTTGTGGATCGCCCGATCCATTGTTGGATTGTTATCCGACAATGTCCTTCATATTCAATCACCTTGTGCGTTCTTCCCCTGATACATAGTGCCTTTGGTAAATTGTACCCTCTGCTTGGCTAACCATGCTCTACTTTCGAGCTTGTGATATTTACTCTTGAAGCTTGTGGTATATGTTTCTAAGATATCCTGATGAGTTGAACCTATGCCTTTTCTAAACCGTGTGAACCCGAAAGTTTTCACGAGTCATACTCTTCGGTTGTTTCGCCAGATAAAATTTCTACACTACAGCTTCATCAAAAGCGAGAAGTAAAATGAAAGGTTATGCATTGAAGAAGTGGGAGTCGACCTTGAAGTTTGTGTTCATGCCCATGGACACGATGTAGATCTTATCATCAAAGCTTCTCTTCAAATAAATATTTCCTTGGCATAAGTTTATCTTATATCTGGGATCTGGCATTTTGCAACCGTAGTTCCGGTCATGTTCTCCTTTTAAATCCCAATTCTCGGACAAGTTGAAGTACTTGTCTTCTGCAGATCATTGCACCTGTCCAACCCTTACTTTGATCTACCGTCGAGCATTACACTCTGGTATCTCAAGAATACCACGGAACTACATAACTTCTTATGAGTTCTTCATCAACTACTATTCTCGCCGATTCCATTTTTCCAATGGGTTCTGAGTTGTCAGAACCCCTCAAGGACACCGACAGCTGAATCGAGTCCACACTGCGATTCAACAACTCTTAGTAACCTTCATTACTTACGAGCTTGAACTCGATCACGTCATTCCTAGCCTGCTCGGCTATATCGTGATAGTGCTAATTTTAACTGTACTATCTGGTCCTTCTTCCGGGAGCACAATTTCGGCGGTGATCTAATATTACAATCTATCTTCCTCGTCATATCGTTTGTCCTTGAACAGCAAGCTTGATTTCGAGTTTGTGTCGTACCCATGATTCCAATAACTTTTTGCTTCATCATTCTGTTGACTTGATGTCATCGCCGATCAATTACATCTTCTCGAAACCTCTCGACAAATGTGTCAGGATCATCATCAACATTCTGAGGTCTTCCAAGATATCTATCGAATTCTTGATAAGAAATACCATCCTTTGCCCTCGATGATTTGGGTTATCATCGACAACATTATTGCATTCCCTCCAACACAAAACTTGTTTTTGTTTTGTGTTGAACCTTGAGTTCCTTGCTATCTAACTTATGTTATGTTCTACCGCGGAGTATTACCATCTTTGATGTCAAGAACGTTGTGAGGGCTGCTCCACCTCTTAAAAATTCTTGATATAGTAACACTTCTCGCCATCTCCGTTCTTTTCTTGTCCCCGTGCTGTTTCTAACTGGAATGCCGACAAATGAATTGTGACGTGCAAATTCAAAACTTCTAGCAACCCTATTGCTTAAAAGTTAGTGGTCGACATTTCATTCTTAGACCATTGGTTATCGAGTCACCATTCTACCATTGATCATGCTACCTAAACCTATATTTCGGTTGTACCTTTCAACCAATGTTTAATTATGTATGTTTTGCTCGAGCATACAACATTATACCATTTGATCTGACAAATGTTATCTCCATGTTCACATAAACGTGGAAATCTCGATGGATTGCCACCGAGTCCACCAGCCACCCCCCTCATCCTCTCCTTGGTTTAGTGACGATGAACCCTTGCCTCAGAACTCACTTCCATAGTCATTTCTCGAGAATCTTACAATGTCATCTCGTCAGTTGGTATTGCACCTTTTCTTCTCAAGCATCCTGAGCCTGAGGTATCCTAACACCAATCAGATCTGGATCTCGGTCAGATATGATGGTTGGGACCTTCTTCCAAGAGTCATAACTCTGGTCTTTATAAGACCCGGTAAGGTGATGTCGTGCCTAGCACACCTGGCCGGGGGCCCTATTGTTATAGATTCCTTTTCAGCAAGGTTATCCATTCTCCATGAGGAAATCGTAAGACTTATTCTACAAGTGATTCCTGATGGATCCTTTGTGTTTCCAAAGTCTAACCTTTACCTGATGACCATATCAATGCTATCCCGAAGCATGTCTATGGTACTCTGATTTTCAACAAGAACATTTGAAGCCCAATGCTACATGTTTCCTGCTCAATTATCCAAACACCGCTGCATGGATAATGCCATGAAAATTCCTCTCCCATTACTTAAATGGTTTTCTACTTTCTATCATGTCATGGATATCATGCTCCGCTTGTCCTTGGAAAGGATATACCCTGGAATTATGTGTTTAAACACATTTTCCTTTCCATTGTTCTGTTTAATCTGATAATCACATTTTCCTTTCCATTGTTTTGTTTAAACCTTCTTGAGGTTTATATGATCTAAGCAGTAATAAGTCACTGCTTTTGTAAGCACCTTGGTGTACAACCTATCTGGAAGACCCTGTTTCTACTGTTGATGACATTCCGGTAACCGCCGATGGACGAGAACTTTGCCTATTGGTCCGCCTCGTTCAAACGAGCAGGAAAATGGTTCTCTTTGTCCCTTGCCCTTGGTACCGATGTTGTTCCCGACATAACCGACATACTATCCTCTGACTTGACTTGCTATCATGACCGTGCAAGATGTCAATGCCTTTCCTACTTTTAACCACATGGTGGGCCCATAACCCACAGTTCCCAGGATCGAAACCTGACTCTCCTGTACACCCATGTTGCCAAAGTTATTCCTCGCGCTTGATTTCATATGTAATTCAAGGGTCATCTTCCTAGTAATCTACTTTGGTATCATACGCAATACTTATTCTCGTTGCTCTGGACCCCTTTCACACCATGTTCAGGCATCGAACGATTGCCTACCCGCTTAAACTTCTCATGGTACCTCCTTACTTTGCTCTCGAATTTTTCTAAAGTTTAGTTCGAGAGTAACTTTCCGCCACCTTCCCTCGATGTTAGCTACCAGGTAGTCAACCTTGCAAGGTCCGTTCTCCTAGAACATACCCACCCTTTATTCTTTCGTAAGTACGATGGGGTACGCGAGGAAATGATGTTGACTTCATCATGATGACCTGAAGCAGAGAAATGAAGACATCAACGTAATGGATCGACCTCTTCGAGAAGCGCAACCAAGACCAAGAAGATTCATTAGAATTTAGTAACCAGAACTTTCCCCCTTACTCCCCTCTTAAATCTCGGGACGAGATTTCTTGTAGTGGAGGAGAATTGTGACGCCCGGATAATTAGGCTACAGTAATCACACGTTAATGATGCCACATCACCATGATTACTGTTGTTAATCTCGCGTTAGTGCAGAACCGATCCAAATTCAAATTCGAATTAAAGTCAAGCAATAAAAGTTTTCGATACTCAAAACTAAAATGTTCTTATTGTGACAAATAAATCATGGATAGTATTGGTGGAGAAATAACATTTTTATAAAATAATTAATTACTCTAAAGTGATTAAAACAGCAACAAAAACAATTAAGTGAATACCTTTTTCAATTAATAAAATTCTAAACTAATTTATTTCGGGGTAAAACATTTATGGCGGTGGGTGGTTCTCAAACATTAATTTAAGAGTTGTTATCATTTTTTTAAACTAAAAATAATGTGTATCTAAAATAAAACAGAACATAAAAATAAAAATAAAAAGAAGAAAAGTAAACAGAACAAAAAGAAAGAAAGGAAAAGCCCCCCCCCCCCCCCCCCCCCCGCCCCCGCTGGGCCTCGGCCCAGCTGGCCACTAAGCTAGCCAGGCCAGCCCGACCGGCGCCCCCATAACCCCTCCAAACCCTAACCCACGTCGCGCGTAACCCCCCACTCCTCCCTCAATCCACCTCGTCTCCCCACCCCGCCCCGAGTGGATCTGGATCGGGCCGTTCCCCCCTTCCCCTGCCGCGTCCCCGACGGCACCGTCGCTCAGGCCCCCCCCTCGCCGGAGCCTCCCGATGCCGCCGCACGCCGTCGCCTCGCCCCTCTTCCCTCGAAGCCCTCCCTCGCGGCGACACCCCGAAGCCGCTGCCCCCTGGCGCCGCCCCAGCTTCACCGCTCGCCGTTGCCGGACCGCGACGCCTTCGCCACCCGTCATGTCATCGCCACTCGTCACCACCTCGTCGGCGTCGCCTCCCCACCTCTCCCTCGACGGCTCCATCGAGCCTCGCCGACCCTGATCCCCTGCAAACGGGGGTGAGAACCCCTCCTATCTCCCCCTTGTTCCTGTCATCGCCGTGCATGCCCCGCGGTCCCGGTTGTCGCTGCTCACCACAGTCACCCCGCGCCCTATCCCTCGAGCGCTCGCGCTCACCGTCGTACTGCCGTGCCCGTGGCGCGCGTTAGGCGGCCTGCCACGCGCCCGTGGTCGTCCCGCGCACGCTCTACCCGCTGCCGCCTAGCGCTGGTGCGGCTCGCGCTCCGCTCACCCGTGCCTCTACGGCAGTCGCCGCGCCGCCCTACTCCGGCCAGCTGCCGTGGCCGGCGCCCCTCTGGTGGCCTCGGGCGCACACGGGCGCCCACGTCCGCACCCGTTCCGCCCGCCCCGCTAAGGCCCCCTGGGCGACTGACATTAGGGGCCCATGCCCCGGTTAAAATAAATAAATATATATATAACATTAATAATAATAATGTTAATTAATTAACTAGTTTAATTAATAACTTAACTTAATTACTTCTGTTTAATTTACCTAATTAACTGGTTTAGTTAATTAATACCTGTTAATTAAACTATGACTATGACAGCGGGACCCACACATCAGTTTGACCAGTCAATGCTTTGTTGACTGCTGACATCATGATGACGTCAGGCTGACGTCATAATTCCAAATTTTCGAATTAATAATAATTTCAGAAAATGTTTAACACTTTGAAAGATAATATAAAATAATCCGTAGCCTGGATGAAAATACTTTGTACATGAAAGTTGCTCAGAACGACGAGACGAATCCGGATACGCAGCCCGTTCGTCCATCACACATCCCTAGCATAGCAAACACGCAACTTTCCCCCTCCAGTTAATCTTTCCGAAAAGGCGAAACACCGGGAATACTTTCCTGGATGTTTCCCCCCTTCGCCGGTATCACCTATCCCTACGTTAGGTCACCTCTAGCACAACGTATTGCCGCTTCTTGCTTTTTGTTACATTTGATTGCTCTGTTATTTATTGTGTTCCCCTCCGTTACTTCTTTCCGGTAGACCCTGAGACCGATGCCGGTACCCCTGTGATCGACTACATCGATGACCCCTCCTTGTCTGAGCAACGAGGCAAGCCCCCCCCTTTGTTCACCAGAAATCGCCTACTCTTCTCTCTACTTCTTGCATTAGAGTAGTGTAGCATGTTACTACTTTCCGTTAATCCTATTCTGATGCATAGCCTGTCATTGTTGTTACAACTGTTGATACCATACCTGCAATCCTAAATGCTTAGTGTAGGATGCTAGTGTTCCATCAGTGGCCCTACACTCTTGTCCGTCTGCCATGCTATACTACTGGGCCGTGATCACTTCGGGAGGTGATCACGGGCATATGATATATACTTATATTGTTACATTACTTATGATACTGTTCGGAGATGGGGGCTGAAGGGGCAGGTGCTCCATCCAAGTAGTGGTGGGCCAGGGTTCCCGACGGCCCCCGACTATTACTTTGTGGCGGAGCGACAGGGCAGGTTGAGACCACCTAGGGAGAGAGGTGGGCCTGGCCCTGGTCGGCGTTCGCGGATACTTAACACGCTTAACGAGATCTTGGTATTTGATCTGAGTCTGGCTACTGGCCTATACGCACTAACCATCTACGTGGGGACAGTTATGGGCACTCGACGTTGTGGTATCAGCCGAAGCCTACGTGACGTCAGCGACTGAGCGGCGCGCGCCGGGTTGGACCGCGTAACACAACTTCCTTTGTAATGGAGGTTGCTAGGTCTGCTCTCCGGCCGCGTTCGCAACGTGCAGGTGTGCAAAGGGCGATGGGCCCAGACCCCTGCGCCATAGGGTTTAGACAGGCGTGCTGACCTCTTTGTTGTGCCTAGGTAGGGCTGCGACGTGTTGATCTTCCGAGGCCGGGCATGACCCAGGAAAATGTGTCCGGCCAAATGAGATCGAGCGTGTTGAGTTATGTGGTGCACCCCTGCAGGGAAGTTAATCTATTCGAATAGCCGTGATCTTCGGTAACAGGACGACTTGGAGTTGTACCTTGACCTTATGACAACTAGAACCGGATACTTAATAAAACACACCCTTCCAAGTGCCAGATACAACCGATGATCGCTCTCTCACAGGGCGACGAGGGGAGGATCATCGGTTAGGTTTATGCTATGTGATACTACTTGGAGGACTTCAGTCTACTCTCTTCTACATGCTACAAGATGGAGGTGGTCAGAAGCGTAGTCTTCGATAGGATTAGCTATCCCCCTCTTATTCTGGCTTTCAGAAGTTCAGTCCACCGATATGGCCCTATACACATTTACCCATGCATATGTAGTGTAGCTCCTTGCTTGCGAGTACTTTGGATGAATACTCACGTTTTCTTTCTCCCTCTTTTCCCCCTATCCCTTCTACCTGGTTGTCGCAACCAGATGTTGGAGCCCAGGATCCAGACGCCACCATCGACGACGACTCCTACTACACCGAAGGTGCCTACTACTACGTGCTGCCCGCTGACGATGACCAGGAGTAGTTAGGAGGATCCCAGGCAGGAGGCCTGCGCCTCTTTCGATCTGTATCCCAGTTTGTGGTAGCCATCTTATGGCAACTTGTTTAACTCATGTCTGTACTCAGATATTGTTGCTTCTGCTGACTCGTCTATGATCGAGCTCTTGTATTCGAGCCCTCGAGGCCCCTGGCTTGTAATATGATGCTTGTATGACTTATTTTATTTGTAGAGTTGTGTTGTGATATCTTCCCGTGAGTCCCTGATCTTGATCGTACACATTTGCATGTATGATTAGTATACGGTCAAATCGGGGGCGTCACAGCTATTTACTTTGCCTTTATTTTACTTTGCATCTTTATCATAAAAATACCAAAAATATTATCTTATCATATCTATCAGTTCTCACTCTCGTAAGTGGCCTTATAGGGATTGACAACCCCTATTTGCGTTGGTTGCGAGGATTTATTTGTTTTGTGCAGGTATGAGGGACTCACGCGTAGCCTCCTACTGGATTGATACCTTGGTTCTCAAAAACTGAGGGAAATACTTATGCTACTTTGTTGCATCATCCCTTCCTCTTCGGGGAAAACCAACGCAGTGCTCAAGAAGTAGCAAGAAGGATTTCTGGCGCCGTTGCTGGGGAGGTCTACGTAAAAGTCAATATACCAAGTACCCATCACATACCCTTATCTCCCGCATTACATTATTTGCCATTTTTCCCTTGTTTTCCTCTCCCCCACTTCACCCTTGCCGTTTTATTCGCCCTCTCTCTCTCTATTCTCCCTCTCTTTCTCTATTTGCCTCTTTTTGCCCGCTTGCTTTTTGTTTGCTTGTGCGTTAGTTTTCTTGCTTGTCACGATGGCTCAAGATAATACTAAATTGTGTGACTTCACCAATACCAACAATAATGATTTTATTAGCACTCTGATTGCTCCTCTTACCGATGTTGAATCTTGTGAAATTAATACTGCTATGCTGAATCTTGTCATGAAAGATCCGTTCTCCGGCCTTCCTAGTGAAGATGCTGCTACCCATCTAAATAGCTTCGTTGATTTGTGTGACATGCAAAAGAAGAAAGATGTGGATAATGATATTGTTAAATTGAAGCTATTCCCTTTTTCGCTTAGAGATCGTGCTAAAGCTTGGTTTTCGTCTTTGCCTAAAAATAGTATTGATTCATGGAACAAGTGCAAAGACGCTTTTATCTCTAAGTATTTTCCTCCTGCTAAGATCATCTCTCTTAGAAACGATATTATGAATTTTAAGCAACTTGATCATGAACATGTTGCACAAGCTTGGGAGAGAACGAAACTAATGATACGTAATTGCCCTACTCATGCTTTAAATTTGTGGATGATTATACAAAAACTTTATGCCGAATTCAATTTTGCTTCTAGAAATCTTTTAGATTCGGCCGCGGGAGGCACTTTTATGGAAATCACTTTAGGAGAAGCTACTAAACTCCTAGACAATATTATGGTTAATTATTCTCAATGGCATACTGAAAGATCTACTAATAAAAAGGTGCATGCGATAGAAGAAATTAATGTTTTGAGTGGAAAGATGGATGAACTTATGAAATTATTTGCTAATAAGAGTGTTTCTTCTCATCCTAATGATATGCCCTTGTCTACTTTGATTGAGAATAATAATGAATCTATGGATGTGAATTTTGTTGGTAGGAACAATTTTGGTAACAACGCGTATAGAGGAAATTTTAATCCTAGGCCTTATCCTAGTAATCCCTCTAATAATTATGGCAATTCCTACAAAAATTCTTATGGAAATTATAATAAGATGCCCTCTGATTTTGAATCTAATATTAAAGAATTTATTAGTTCACAAAAGAATTTTAATGCTATGATTGAAGAAAAATTGCTTAAGGCTGATGATTTGGCTAGGAACGTTGATAAAATTGCTCTTGATGTTGATTCTTTGAAACTTATATCTATTCCACCTAAGCATGATATCAATGAGTCTCTCAAAGCCATGAGAATTTCCATTGATGAGTGCAAAGAATGAACCGCTAGAAAGCGTGCTAGGAAAGATGCCTTTATAAGAGCGTGTTCTTCTAGTTCCTATGAAAATAAAGATGAAGATCTAAAAGTTATTGATGTGTCCCATATTAAATCTTTGTTTTGCAATATGAATCTTTATAATGATGGGACTGAATATGATCCACCTTTACCTAGAAGGCGTTCCAAGAATTTGGAATTTGTTGATCTTGATGCTAAATTTGATAAAAGTGGGATTGAAGAAATTAAAACCCTAGATGTTGCTAAACCCACTATTATGGATTTCAAGGAATTTAACTATGAAAATTGCTCTTTGATTGATTGTATTTCCTTGTTGCAATCCGTGCTAAATTCTCCTCATGCTTATAGTAAAAATAAAGCGTTTAGTAAACATATTGTTGATGCCTTGATGCAATCTTATGAAGAAAAACTTGAATTGGAAGTTTCTATCCCTAGAAAACTTTATGATGAGTGGGAACCAACTATTAAAATTAAAATTAAAAATCATGAATGCTATGCTTTATGTGATTTGGGTGCTAGTGTTTCCACGATTCCAGTGACTTTGTGTGATTTGTTAGGTTTCTGTGATTTTGATGATTGCTCTCTAAACTTGCACCTTGCGGATTCCACTATTAAGAAACCTATGGGAAGAATTAATGATGTTCTTATTGTTGAAAATAGGAATTATGTGCCCGTAGATTTTATTGTTCTTCACATATATTGCAATCCTTCATGTCCTATTATTCTTGGTAGACCTTTCCTTAGAACGATTGGTGCAATTATTGATATGAAGGAAGGAAATATTAGATTCCAATTTCCATTAAGGAAAGGCATAGAACACTTTCCTAGAAATTAAATTAAATTACCTTATGAATCTATTACGAGAGCCACTTATGGATTGCCTACCAAAGATGGCAATACCTAGATCTATTCTTGCTTGTTATGCCTAGCTAGGGGCGTTAAACGATAGCGCTTGTTGGGACGCAACCCAATTTTATTTTTATTTATTGCTTTTTGCTCCTGTTTAGTAATAAAAAATTATCTAGCCTCTGTTTTGGTTGTGTTTTTTGTGTTTAATTAGTGTTTGTTCCAAGTAGACAAGTTTGGAAGACTTGGGGAAAGTCTTGTTAAACTTGCTATAAAAAACAGAAACTTTAGCACTCACGAGAACTACTGCCATTTTTATTTGGAAAGTGATATTTAGTTAATTCTTTTTTAAGATGATTAATAGATAAAATACTCACGTCCAGCTATTTATTTTAGAATGTTTGGGGTTCCAGATCTTGTGCTAGCTACAGATTACTACAGACTGTTCTGTTTTTGACAGATTCTGTTTTTCGTGTGTTGTTTGCTTATTTTGATGAATCTATGGCTAGTAAAATAGATTATAAACTATAGAGAAGTTGGAATACAGTAGGTATAACACCAATATAAATAAATAATGAGTTCATTACAGTATCTTGAAGTGGTCTTTTATTTTGTTTTGCTAACGGAGCTCATGAGATTTTCTACTTTAAGTTTTGTGTTGTGAAGTTTTCAAGTTTTGGGTAATGATTTGATGGATTATGGAACAAGGAGTGGCAAGAGCCTAAGCTTGGGGATGCCCATGGCACCCCCAAGATAATCTAAGGACACCTAAAAGCCAAAGCTTGGGGATTCCCCGGAAGGCATCCCCTCTTTCGTCTACTTCTATCGGTAACTTTACTTGAAGCTATATTTTTATTCGCCACATGATATGTGTTTTGCTTGGAGCGTCTTGTATTATTTGAGTCTTTCCTTGTTAGTTTACCCCAACCGTCCTTGATGTACACACCTTTTGAGGGAGCCATGCATGATTTAGAATTTGTTAGAATACTCTATGTGCTTCGCTTATATCTTTTGAGTTATATAATTTTGCTCTAGTACTTCACTTATATCTTTTAGAGCACGGTCGTGGATTTGTTTTATAGAAACTATTGATCTTTCATGATTCACTTAGATTATTTTGAGAGTCTTTATAGCATGGTAATTTGCTTTAAATCCTAATATGCTAGGTATTCAAGAATAAAAAATTCTCTTATGAGTGTGTTGAATACTATGATAAGTTTGATACTTGATAATTGTTTTGAGATATGGAGATGGTGATATTAAAGTCATGCTAGTTGAGTAGTTTTGAATTTGAGAAATACTTGTGTTGAAGCTTGTGATTCCTGTAGCATGCACGTATGGTGAACCGTTATGTGATGAAGTGGAGCATGATTTATTTTTTGATTGCCTTCCTTATGAGTGGCGGTCGGGGACGAGCGATGGTCTTTTCCTACCAATCTATCCCCCTAGGAGCATGCGCGTAATACTTTGCTTTGATAACTTGTAGATTTTTGTAATAAATATATGAGTTATTTATGACTAATGTTGAGTCCATGGATTATACGCACTCTCACCCTCCCACCTTTGCTAGCCTCTCTAACACCGCGCACCTTTCGCCGGTATCATACACCCACCATATACCTTCCTCAAAACAGCCACCATACCTACCTATTATGGCATTTCCATAGCCATTCCGAGATATATTGCCATGCAACTTTCCACCATTCCGTTTATTATGACACACTCCATCATTGTCATTTGTCTTAGCATGATCATGTAGTCGACATCGTATTTGTGGCAAAGCCACCATTCATAATTCTTTCATACATGTCACTCATGAGTCATTGCATATCCCGGTACACCGCTGGAAGCAATTATATAGAGTCATATTTTGTTCTAAGTATTGAGTTGTAATTCTTGAGTTGTAAGAAAATAAAAGTGTGATGATCATCATTATTAGAGCATTGTCCCAGTGAGGAAAGGATGATGGAGACTATGATTCCCCCACAATTCAGGATGAGACTCCGGACGAAAATAAAAAAAGGAGAGAAAGAAAAGAGGCCACAAAAAAGAGAAAAGGCCCAAATAAAAAAAGAACAAAATGAGAGAAAAAGAGAGAAGGGACAATGTTACTATCCTTTTACCACACTTGTGCTTCGAAGTAGCACCATGATCTTCATAGTAGAGAGTCTCTCATGTTATCACTTTCATATACTAGTGGGAATCTTTCATTATAGAACTTGGCTTGTATATTCCAATGATGGGCTTCCTCAAAATGCCCTAGGTCTTCATGAGCAAGCAAGTTGGATGCACACCCACTTAGTTTCTTTTTGAGCTTTCATATACTTATAGCTCTAGTAAATCCGTTGCATGGCAATCCCAACTCACTCACATTGATATCTATTCATGGGCATCTCCATAGCCCGTTGATACGCCTAGTTGATGTGAGACTATCTTCTCCCTTTTTGTCTTCTCCACAACCACCACTCTATTCCACCTATAGTGCTATATCCATGGCTCACGCTCATGTATTGCGTGAAGATTGAAAAAGTTTTCAGAATGTCAAAAGTATGAAACAATTGCTTGGCTTGTCATCGGGGTTGTGCATGATTTAAATATTTTGTGTGGTCAAGATAAAGCAATGGCCGACTATATGATTTTGCAGGGATAACTTTCTTTAGCCATGTTATTTTGAGAAGACATAATTGCTTTGTTAGTATGCTTGAAGTATTATTATTTTTATGTAAATATGAACTTTTGTCTTGAATATTTTAGATCTGAATATTCATACCACAATTAAAGAAGAATTACATTAAAATTATGCCAAGTAGCACTCCGCATCAAAAATTCTGTTTTTATTATTTACCTACTCGAGGATGAGCATGAATTAATCTTGGGGATGCTTGATACGTCTCCAACGTATCTATAATTTTTGATTGCTCCATGCTATATTATCTATTGTTTTGGACATTATTGGACTTTATTATTCACTTTTATATTATTTTTGGGACTAACCTATTAACCGGAGGCCCAGCCCAGAATTGCTGTTTTTTTGCCTGTTTTAGGGTTTCGAAGAAAAGAAATATCAAACGGAGTCCAAACGGAATGAAACCTTCGGGAACATGATTTTCTCAACGAACAAGACCCGGGATACTTGTACCCTACGTCAAGAAGGAAAAGAGGAGGCCACGAGGTAGGGGGCGCGCCTACCCCCCCCCCCAGGCGCGCCCTCCACCCTCGTGGGCCCCCTATTGCTCCACCGACGTACTCCTTCCTCCTATATATACCTACGTACCCCAAATGATTATATACGGAGCCAAAACCCTAATTCCACCGCCGTAACTTTCTGTATCCACTAGATCCCATCTTGGTGCCTGTTCCGGAGCTCCGCCGGAGGGGGCATCGATCACGGAGGGCTTCTACATCAACACCATAGCCTCTCCGATGAAGTGTGAGTAGTTTACCTCAGACCTACAGGTCCATAGTTAGTAGCTAGATGGCTTCTTGTCTCTTTTTGGATCTCAATACAACGTTCTCCCCCTCTCTTGTGGAGAACTATTCGATGTAATCTTCTTTTTGTGGTGTGTCTGTTGAGACTGATGAATTGTGGGTTTATGATCAAGGCTATCTATGAATAATATTTGAATCTTCTCTGAATTCTTTTATGTATGATTGGTTATCTTTGCAAGTCTCTTCGAATTATCAGTTTGGTTTGGCCTACTAGATTGATCTTTCTTGCAATGGGAGAAGTGCTTAGCTTTGGGTTTAATCTTGCGGTGTCCTTTCCCAGTGACAGTAGGGGCAGCAAGGCAAGTATTGTATTGTTGCCATCGAGGATAACAAGATGGGGTTTTCTTCATATCGCATGAGTCTATCCCTCTACATCATGTCATCTTGCTTAAGGAGTTACTCTGTTTTTTAACTTAATACTCTAGATGCATGCTGGATAGCGGTCGATGAGTGGAGTAATAGTAGTAGATTCAGACAGGAGTCGGTCTACTTGTCTCGGACGCGATGCCTATATACAAGATCATACCTAGATATTCTCATAACTATGCTCAATTCTGTCAATTGCTCAACAGTAATTTGTTCACCCACCGTAGAATACTTATGCTCTCGAGAGAAGCCACTAGTGAAACCTATGGCCCCCGGGTCTATCTTTATCATATTGATCTCCTACTACTTAGTTATTTCCTTTGCTATTTACTTTGCATTTATTTTACTTTGCATCTTTAGCATAAAAATACCAAAAATATTATCTTATCATATCTATCAGATCTCACTCTCGTAAGTGGCCTCATAGGGATTGACAACCCCTATTTGCGTTGGTTGCGAGGATTTATTTGTTTTGTGCAGGTACGAGGGACTCGCGCGTAGCCTCCTACTGGATTGATACCTTGGTTCGCAAAAACTGAGGGAAATACTTACGCTACTTTGCTGCATCATCCCTTCCTCTTTGGGGAAAACCAACGCAGTGCTCAAGAGGTAGCAGGCTCTTATCCTACTCAGGGGTGTAGGGAGATGATCGACACGGCGACATCCACGACCATGGAGGCGTGGATGTGCGCCACGGCGCGCCCCTGTCTCCTCCTCTGTACTGTACAAGAAGGGGAAGGCCTCAAGGTGGGGTGGCCCATGTACTATAGCATTCTCAGCCCACACACCCAGTAGGATTTAGTATTTTCACTTTTCTTTTCTATTTTATTTTCTAGCCTCTGTTTTGCATTTAGTTGGAGTACTAAATGAATTTTTCCAGTGGTGGAACTTGGCACATAATTCCATTGCTGTATTTTGGTGTTGTATAAAAAGTCTCTGAGCATTTGGAGTTGTTTGAGCATTTTTAGAAATTGAAATGGTCGGTTAAAATGGCTGCTGGTCCACCGTTTAACTTCTAGGGGCATTTTAACAACTTAAATAATGTTGGTTTCTTCATATCAAACAATTAGTGAATATTTGCAATAACATTAACACTTTTGTTTACTTATTTGAATAAGTTTTATTTTGACATAATATTAAATTTTGAATTTGAACATGGTTTGGACCAAAGTGAGGTTTAGTAAATGAATAGCGATGACATGGCACCATTAGTGTGTGATTACTGTAGATGAGCTACCGGGGTGTTACAAATCTCCTCCACTAAAAGAAATCTCATCCCAAGATTTAAGAGCTAGATTTAAGGGGAAAGAATCGGTTATGAATTCTAACGAGTGTTGTCGGTCTTGGTTTCTCTTCCCGGAGACATTGATATCTTTCGTTGATGCCTTCATTTCTCTGATTCAGGTCATCCTGATGAAGTCGTCATCATTCCTTTGGGAACTCCATCATACTTACGAAAGAATAAAGGGTGGGTATTCCGGGAGAACGAACCTCTGTATGGTTGGTCGATAAGATCGGGAAGGTGGCGGAAAGTAACTCTCGAATTGAAACTTAAGAAATTGTCGAGAGCAAAGTAAGAAGGTGCAAAATAGAAGTTTCAAGCGCAGAGTTAATCGTTCGTTTGCCTGAAATGAAGTGTGAAAGGGGTTTAGAGCAATGGGAATAAACATTGCTTCTGATACTAGAATAGATCACTAGGCAGGTGGCTCGTGAATTACATATGCAGTCAAGCACGAGGAATAACTTTGACAACAAGGTGTACAGTAGAGTCGGGTTTCGATCATGTGGAACTGTGGGTTATGGGCCCACCATGTGGGTTAAAAGTAAGAAAGGCACTGGGATCTTGCACGGTTACGATAGCAAGGCATGGCAGAGAATAGTCTATCAGTTATGTCATCAACAACGTCGGTACCAAGGGTGAGGGACAAAGAGAACCATCTTCCTGCTCGTTAAACGAGACAGACCAATAGGCAAAGTTCTCGTCCATTGGTGGTTACCGGAATGTCATCAACAATAGTAGCATGGTCTTACTGACAAAGTGGTACAACAAGGTGCTTACCTAAGCAGGGAATTATTACTGCTCAGTTAATTCAGATTACAAGAAAAGTTAAACAAAACAATGGAAAGGAGATACGGTTATCCGATTAATTTAGAACAATGGAAAGGAAGATGTGTTTAAACACATATTTCAGGGGTATATCCTTCCCAAGGACAAGTAGATCATGATAACCATGATGGGATATTAAGTAGAAAACCCTTTAGGTAAGGGGAGAGAAATTTCATGACAAAACCCATACAACGGTGTTTTGGATAAGTGATGAAGAAAAATAGCATTGCTTGAACTGTTCTTATTGATGATCGGAGTACCACTGACATGCTTCAAGATAGCATTGACATGGTTTGCAATCAAAGGTCGGACTCTAGATACACAAGGATTCATCAGGGAACTTATAGAGTAAGTCTTACAATTTCCTCATGGAATAATGGATAACTTTGCTAAAAAGGAAACTATAACAATAGGTCCTTCGGCCAGGTGTGCTAGGCATGACATCACCTTATCAGGTCAAAACACCAGTATGTTCCAACCATCATATCTGGCCGAGATTTAGTTTAGGTTGGTGCCAGGATACCTCACGCTCAAGATGGTTGAGAAGAAAAGGTGAGACACAAATTAACGAGATGACATTGTAAGATTCTCGGGAATTGAACTATGGAAGTGAGTTCCGAAACAAGAGTTCATCATTAAATCAAGGAGGTGAGGAGGTGGCTGATTGACTCAGCGACAATTCATTGAGATTTCCAAAAAATGGATTTCCACAATTATGTGAACAAGGAAAATAACATTTGTCAGATCAAATGATATAATGAGGTATGCTCGAGGAAAACATACACAATTTAACAATGATAGAAGGGTGCACCCAGAAATCTGGACTACGTAGCACGATCAATCTTTGAATGATGATTCAGTAAGCAATAGACTTAGAATGAAACTATCAACCATTAACTTCAAAGCAATAGGGTTGCTAGAAGGGAAGAATCCAAAAAGTACCGTTCACTTGTTCGTGTCCCGGTTAGAATCGACACGGGGTCCAAGAATTAATGGTGATGATGAGAAGTATCACTATACCAGGAACTCTTAAGAGGTGGAGCAATCCTCACAACATCCTTGACATAAAAGACAGTAATACTTCAAGGTAGAACGTAATACAAGTTGGAAGGCATGTTGCATCCATAAGATAAACAAGTTTGTGATGAAAGGTGTGACAGCCTGGATTTTGCTTTCTCTCTTTTTCCAGACATTGCCTTCTCTCTGTTTCCGGACTTGGTTTTGCCTTGCTTTAATTTGGGTTTTTGAATCATTTCAAATGGACTTGTCACTTGGGCATATCCTTGACTTTCACCGAAGTGACCTATCTACTCCTCATTCAACTATATTTCCCTGATAAACCCCCAAAACAATCAAATGAATATTTTTCATAAAAGAAAAATATTCATTTTCCTCTCTGAAGTTCAATTCAGAAACTTGTGCTCCAAAGAAACCCTAATTTTTCTTGCTCCCAAAAATCTGAGATAAATCTTGAATATTCTTTGAACCTTGGCACACCTTCCCAAGCAAAAATATTGCATGACTTTTTGTAATATTTTTGCTATAGAAAATCATTTCTCTTCTGGCCCAAAATTCCAGTTTGTACATCAAGTACATTTTTCCTTGATCTTTTGGCCCTGATCTTTCTTGAGCTTAAACACCCTCCTAAGAAAACCTAACCTCCAGGAGATCAGTCCTAATGACCTTCTAGAAGATTGCTTAACTTGGTGACCAAGTTTCTGGTCAGAAACTTATCAGCTTAGTTGAGTCCAATCTGGTCGGCCTGGGTATGAGCTATCACCACTCCTAGACTAAAAAATGCATGGACGAAAGCGTAGACAAGGTTTGGATGCGTGTGGGCGTCGTCTTGACCATGCCAGCGTGATGCCGCGTGAAGACACGATGCCTGGCAACGTCCCGACACGCTCTGGCTGACGCTTTCCTCTCTGTTTCATGCATGCTCGTTCCAGCGCTCGCTGACGCCTGCCGTGCCGCACCTACAGCATCGACCCATCACCCTTGACCTCTCCCTAGCACTCGCCGACGCCGGAGTTATCCCAATGGCCAAAAGCCACAGTGCGCGCGTGTGCTTGTCCACTTCCTCCACTGCCTCTTGTGCTCGTCCTCAAGTGTGGGCAAGCTCCTGCGTTGACGCTGAGTGTTTTCCCCCTCGCACTGGAGCTTTTCGTCGTTGTTCGCTGTGCGTCCAAAGAGCTCCGGCGGCCACACGTTTCCCCCTGGCTCCCGCTATATATAACACTCCCTTCATCGATTTCTAGCCAAGCACCACTCCACACCACCTCCACGAACACGTAGATGAGCAGCAGCTCGGTCGGGCCAGCCTCTGGCTGTTGCCCCGACCAAAGAACTCCGGTGACCCCCGCAGGACGGCCACCGCTCTCCGGTGCCTCACGCTGCCGCACGCCGCCGCTCGCTGCTGCTGCTGCACCGCTGCTGAGCCGCCCCACGCCGCCCTCCGCCGCCTCACGGCGCATCCCACCGTCGCCCGCGTCCCCGCCCCGCTCGCCGGAAGCCGCCGGAGCCGCGCCAGAGTTCGCAAATCTTGCCGTACAGTTTTTTTCGGTTTAGGTAAAAATCGTCAGTTTTTTTAAAACCCTAGTTTCTGTTTTTTTATTAGATCGGTTCACCGGTTTTCTCGGTTTAGTTACTTAGCGGACGTTTGTCCGTATGTTCGTTTTAACGAACGGTGTTAACTCGTTAGCCACAGACAGTGAACGTTTGTTCGTTAGCCTGTTTGTCAGTTTTTCTTTTTCCAGGGTTTTTCCGTGATTATTTTCGATCGCGATTTCTGATCCGATTTTTGTTTTAGTTTATCTTTACGCTCGTTTATCGGAATTAGGCGATTCAAGCGCCTAGATATTCGTCTCGAAGTCCTCTTTCCGTTTAACCAACCTGAACAAGATTTTGGTACTGTAAAATTTGACTTTAGTCTAGTTTAGTAATCAGATCTTGTTTCTTCCGCAGTTTGAGTTTCGTTGCTCCATTTGATTTGATTCTTTTTGCAAACCGGAGTTCTTAAGTTGAACTTTTTGGTTAGATCTTCTTATTCGTGTTTTACCCGTTCTTCTTTGCTTGTTTTCTTATGTATGCTATTGTTTGTTTGCGATAGAACACCCGGAGTGCGAAGCATGCTACTATGAGTCTCTAGGTTTTGTGGATCATCAGCAAGGCAAGTAGCTCTTTGATCATACCCCTCTATCACCCAGTTTTTATGCATTAGTTCCAATCCTCAAACATTGCATGATTAGGTTGTGATATAACATGTGGGTTTGGGAAGTAGTTGATGAGGTAGAACCTATAGCCATGTTATTATCAAACCCTTGGGAGTTAGTTCTATGTATTGCTTATATTGCTATGCTATGCTCGCAGACGTGGTTTGGGTGAGTGAATCCATGACAGATGTGAGATTGGTAATTAATGGTTCAACATAAGGTGGCAACTTTAATACACATCTGGGTGGATTGCTTGTCGGGCACCTGGAGAATCCAGTGTTGTCCTAGGATATCCCGGAGTACCCGTGTGATAATCCTAAGGTCCGCCACCCAGGCTCAAAGGGAATTGAGATATTTCATGCTAGAAACTTCCGTGTGCAGCCACAAGCTATTATGGGCTCTAGCATAGTTGAGTAAGTTGCATGACCTCTTCAAGTGGTAGGCTAGCAGATGTAGAGGGATGTAGGTTGGTACTGCCTACCCGGGGTTAGAGCTAATGCTTCTGAAAGACTGTGTCTCGGTCATCCGTTTCTCAAACACTATGTAGTGCAAGAAATCCAACGGAGGAGATAGAGTCTTGTGGGGAAAAGTGCGCAAACCTCTGCAGAGTGTACAATCTAATCATGGTTAGCCATGTCCCCGGTTATGGACATCTTGAGTATCTAGTACTTGGATTATCATATGTATCTCATCACTCAAATTTAATATTGTTGGGTTGATAATTACTTGGGATTGAGTTGGAGGAACCTTCTCAATGATGTTTCAACTACCATGATAGTTAAATAAAATCTACTCCTTTGTTGTAGGGAAAAATTGGCTTTTCGCAAAACTTTAACCACAGAGCTTTTCCACCAGCCAAATATGCATGTAGTGATAGCGTTATTCAGTTCTTGCTCTACTGTGTTATATTGCCAGCATATTCCATGTGCTGACCCGTTTTCGGGCTGCAACGTATTATGTTGCAGACTTTTCAGACGAGGAGTAAGGTTCGTTAGGTCGTTGCCGTGCAGCTCAGCTATGCCGTTGGAGTTGATGGACTCATTTTATCTTCCAAGCCTTCCGCTGTTATCGTATTAGATGGCCTTATGCCATATTTATTGTAATAAGTTCTCTTTTGAGACATTCGATGTAATAAGTGTGTGACTGCTACTCTGTTATAAATCCTTCGAGTACTGTGTGTGTCAGCATTACCGATCCAGGGATTACACTGAAGCACAGAGACTTGACCATTTGAGGTCGGGTCGCTACAAAGCCTTGGGGACCGCTCTGAAGTACAGCACGGCATATCATCCTCAGACAGATAGGCAGACTGAGCGAGTAAATCAAATACTCGAATATATGCTCCGGTCATGTATATTGGCCCAAGGAACCAAGTGGGAAGACGGTCTGCCCTATGCCGAGTTTTCCTACAACAACAGTTTCCAGGCCAGCTTAAAGATGTCACCCTATGAAGCTCTATATGGACAGAAATGCCGCACTCCATTGAACTGGTCTCAAACCGGAGAAAAATGTATTTTCGGGACTGATTTAATGCTCGAAGCGGAGAAGCAAGTCAAGGAAATCCGAGATAGACTGCAGCTGGCCAAATCACGACAGAAAAGCTACTATGATGCCAAACACTGTCAGATCAGCTTCGAACCCAGAGAGCACGTATATCTCCGAGGCACCCCTATGAAAGGAGTCAATAGGTTTCAGACCAGCAGAAAGTTGGCACCCAGATACATTGGTCTGTTTCCAGTCATGGCCAGAGTCGGAATAGTTGCATATCAGTTGGAGTTGCCATCGGAACTCTCAGAAGTGCACAATGTGTTTCATATCTCGCAGCTAAGGAGGTGCATCTCGCCACCTGAAAAGAGGATTGATATGACAGAGATAGAATTGGCTACGGATTTCACTTATGAGGAGAAGCCAATCAGGATATTGGATCAGACAGAAAGGGCCACTCGCCGCAAAGAAATAAGGTTTTACAAGGTTCAGTGGGAGCATCACACCAAAGAGGAAGCCACCTGGGAAAGAGAGGAATTTTTAAGGACTGTATACCCATAATGGTTTTCCCAAGCAACTGAATCTCGAGGACGAGATTCATCCTAAGTGGGGGAGTTTTGTGATAGCCTGGATTTTGCTATCTGTCTTTTTCAGGACTTTGCCTTCTCCTTGTTTCCAGACTTGGTTTTGCCTTGCTTTAATTTGGGTTTTTGAATCATTTCAAATGGACATGTCACTTGGGCATATCCTTGACTTTCACCCAAGTGACCTATCTACTCCTCATTCAACTATATTTCCCTCATAAATCACCAAAATAATCTAATGAATATTTTTCATAAAAGAAAAATATTCATTTTCCTCTCTGAAGTTCAATTCAGAAACTTGTCTCCAAAGCAACCCTAATTTTTCTTGCTCCCAAAAATCTGAGATAAATCTTGAATATCCTCTGAACCTTGGCACACCTTCCCAAGAAAAAATATTGCATGAATTTTGTAATATTTTTGCTATAGAAAATCATTTCTATTTTGGCCCAAAATTCCAGTTTGTACGACAAGTACATTTTTCCTTGATCTTTTGACCCTGATCTTTCTTGAGCTTAAACACCCTCCTAATAAAACCTAAACTCCAGGAGATCAGCCCTAATGACCTCCTAGAAGATTGCATAACTTGGCGACCAAGTTTCTGGTCAGAAACTTGTCAGCTTAGTTGAGTCCAATCTGGTCGGCCTGGGTATGAGCTATCACCACTCCTAGAATAAACACTGCATGGACGAAAGCATAGACAAGGTTTGGATGCGCCTGGGCTTCGTCTTGACCATGCCAGCGTGATGACCGCGTGAAGACACGGTGCCTGGCAACATCTCGACGCGCTCTAGCTGGCACTTTCCTCTCTGTTTTGCGCGTGCTCGTTCCAGCGCTCGCCGACGCCTGCCACGCCGCACCTACAGCGTCGACCCATCAACCTTGACCTCTCCCTGGCGCTCGCCGATACTGGAGCCGCCGCCGCAAGCATAGGCACATCATGGCCAAAGGCCACAGTGCGTGCGTGTGCTTGCCCGCTTCCTCCACCGCCTCATGTGCTCGTCCGTGATCATGGGAAAGCTCCTGCATTGATGCTGAGTGTTTGACCCCTCGCACTAGAGCTTTTCGTTGCCGTTCGCCGCGCGTCCAGAGAGCACTAGCGGCGACACGTTCCCCCCTTGCTCCAGCTATATATAGCACTCCCTTCCTCGATGCTAGCCAAGCGCCACACCACACCACCTCCACGAACACGTAGACGAGCAGCAGCTCGGTCGGGCAGGCCTCTGGCCATCACCCCGACCAAAGAACTTCGGTGACCCCCACACCATGGCCACCGCTCTCCGGTGCCTCTTGAGCTCAAGCAGCTGCTCAGGCGAGGCATTCGGGACCTGTTGGTGCTTCCTGGATGCTGATGAGCCCTCTGAGCCGCCCCTAGCCGTCGTCTTCAATCTCTCCTGCGAACCCCGCCCGCCACCGAAGCTTGTGAGCTCAACCGCGAGCAGCTCCGTCCACCCCACGCCAAGCCACGGGTACAGGTAGGTGAGCCACGAGCCCAGCTTCAGTACAGGTAGGTGAGCCACGAGCAGCTCCGTCCACCCCACAAGACTCGATCTCCTCCGTTAGATTTCTCACACTACATGATGTTTGAGAAGCAGATGATCAAGACACAGTCTTTCCGAAGCATTAACTCTTTACTCTGGGTAGACAGTACCACCTACATCCCCTACATCTGCTAGCCTACCACTGAAAGAGGTCACACAAGTTACTCAACTATGCCAGAGCCCATAATGGATTGTGGCTTCACACGGAAGTTCCTAGCATGAATAATCTTATGATTCCTTTGAGCTTGGGTGGCAAACCATAGGATGATCACACGGGTACTCCGGGATATCCTAGGACAACACTGGATTGCTCTAGGTGCCTGCAACCAATCCACCCAGATGTGTACTGAAGTAGCCACCAATCCACCCATAAGTCTGGTAATGAATCTCACAAACCAAACCACGTCTACGAGCATAGCAAAGTAATGCAATCGTAACGTAGTAGTACCTGGGGTTTGAATTTAAGACAATAGGTTCCTACCTCATCATCTACTTCCCAAAACCCACATTTTATCAAAGTTGTACTCATGCAATGTTTGAGGGTTGAAACTAATGCATAAAAACTAGATAATAAAGGGGTATGATCAAAGTGTTACTTGCCTTGCTAACGATCGTAAAACCCTAGTGATTCTTAGTAGCAAGCCTCGCACTCTAGAAACTCTATCATGAACATAAAGTCAAAGTGAAGAGCTTCGATTTGCAAAAAGAATCAATCGAATCGGAGTTACGAAACTCAATCTACGATCAAAAGAATTTCAAATTCGAATCTGCTTGAAACCAAATTTTAAATTGTCAAAATCATGTTCAAGTTGTTTATCTGGACAGAGGGGAACAAGACGAAGATTTTGGCGTTGGTTTCACTGGATTTGGATAAACGAGCAAAAAGTAGTGAGGGTTTGAAGATCAGGGACTAAACGGTAAGAAAACTATTCATGGAGAGGTCTCTGGCTGAAATTAAACAGAAAAAGAAAAATCTATCGGACGAACGTCCACTAACAGAGGCTAATGAACGAATTCGTTCGTTAACAGAGCTAAACGGGTGAACGTTCGCTAATTAGCGAAATAAAATAAATAAAACCGATCTAATCTAAAAACCGAAAAATCGTAGAAACCGATCAGTTTTTACCGGTTCTTGAGGTTTCGACCGGCGGCGAGGAAAACCAACGGCGGCGGCAGATCAGCGAGGCGGGACGGCGGCTCCAGCGACGGCTAGCGGCGGCACGTGCGGTGGGAGGCGGCATCGGGAAGCGGCGAGGCGGCGGCACGGCGAGACAGGTGGCGACGCGGCGTGAGCGGCGAGGCGGTCGTGCGGCGCAAGCGGCGGCGTCTTGATGGGGAGAGGGGGGCAGAGGTGGTGGCTATATAAGAGGGGGAGACCGGCTTGGGGGAGGGGCAAAAGGGCGAGGCGGTGGCAGACTCCACGTCAGGCACGGCGGTTGCGGTCGTGGTCGGGCGGGTATCCCGCTCGGAGGCCGACGAGCGAGGCGGCCTGGGCCGGCTGGGCTTCGGCCAGTCGGTCCGAAGTGTTTTTTTTAATAATTTTTCCGAAAAAGAAAAATCAAAAATAAAAAAAATAACAATCCTAAAATCCCAAAAATAATTTTCATGGTCCTCTACTAATATTTATGACAATGCGAACATTTTTCTGGGCTAAACTGCATCTTTTCCCTAATTTAACCGAATAAAATCTCAAATAAAATTCAAATAGAATATATATTTTTATTCAAAATTAAATTCCCATTATTTCCTCTGCTTTGAAGAAGTCATATTATCTTCTGTCATTATTTTATTTGTTTTTGAAATAATTGGAAAAATAATTTCAAATAAAAATCACCTTTATCCAGTTTACAAATTTTTTAAAATTCAAAAATGGAATTTTATGAAAACCTCCAACTCTCTCAAAGGGTCCTTGAGTTGCTTAAGGTCTCTAGGATCAAAATGTCCAAATAAACCAAATTCAAAATGCTCAAAATATGGATGCATATGATGACCTAATGATTAACATCCAAATTGTAAATTGGGATGTTACACGAATGTTGCCTAACATGTTCACCACATATTCTTTTCTTTTGTAGCATGGACATATGGACTTTTATATGGTTCAAAGCAATAGTCTAGTTTTGACATGAAGAATTCAATACTCAAGCATATCAATAAGCAACCATACTTTTCAGAAAATCAACACTAAAGAAAGTTATCCCTAGCCCATCTTGCTCAATCATTGATCCATTCATGATACACATTCGCATATTAGCTACATCTAACGCTCAAGTGCGATCGTAATGCCCCTTAGTTGGTGCTTTATAAGAGAAGATGGAGACTTAAATAAAAATAAAAATTGCATAAAGTAAATAGATAGGGCCTTCGTAGAGGGAAGTAGGGATTTGTATAGGTGCCAGAACTCAAAGCATAAATTGAGAGATAAAAAATTTTGAGAGGCATACTTTTCCCGTCAACGAAAACGACCGAGTAATTCCCAACACTTTCCATGCTAGATATATCATAGGTGGTTCCCAAAAAGAAAATAAAGTTTATTCCTTTTTCCACCGTTCTTTCACAATCCATGGCTAGCCGTATCCAAGGGTGCCTTCCATACCAACACTTTCCAAGGAATTTATTATTTGACAACATAAAGTAAATTTCTTTTACATTTCGGGACTGGGCATCCCTATTACCGCCGTACTCTCGTGTAATGAAAATTGAGTAAACACTCATCTTGAGAATAACACATCTGGCATGAAAAATATTGGCCACCCCCTGCCGCTTCATAAGCGGTACGAGCACACAGAAAGGGAAATTTATTTTGAAAATTAGAGATGGCACATACAAATTTGCTTAGAACAGCACGAGAATACCACATATGTAGGTATGGTGGACTCATATGGCAAAACTGGGTTTAGGGATTTTGGATGCACAAGTAGTATTTCTACTTAGTACAAGTGGAGGCTAGCAAATATATTGAGAAGCAAACAACCAAGAAACGAAAAATCACATAAGCGAGCATTAAGAATAGCTAACACCAAATAATGCACCACAAGTAGGATGTAACTTGATTGCATAACTATTGACTTCCGTGCTTGCATAGCGAATCGCAGACCTTAACACCAATATTCTT
The DNA here is from genome assembly GCF_003073215.2 of Triticum urartu. Classification (NCBI taxonomy): domain Eukaryota; kingdom Viridiplantae; phylum Streptophyta; class Magnoliopsida; order Poales; family Poaceae; genus Triticum; species Triticum urartu. Next base: position 326,139,915 of record NC_053024.1, read on the forward strand.
ACTAAAGCATAATTACTCACCAACATGACTGACATATCACTATCATCATATCGCAAAACTATTACAAAGAATCAAGTTTATTTTCTCCAATGATCTTCATGAATTTTTTTATTATATCCCTCTTGAATATCTATCACATTGGGACTGGTTTCATATGTTGCTTATGACAAGCTCAAACAAATCTAAGTGAAGAACATGAGCGTAACAATTTTCATCTCTCAAAATAATATAAGTGAAGCATGAGAGAATTTCTTCTAAAATTTAATAACTCTCAAATAAATCTAAGTGAAGCATGAGATCATTTCTTCAAAAATATTAAAGCACACCGTGCTCAAAAAGATATAAGTGAAGCACTAGAGCAATTCCATAGCTCAAAAAAGTTAAGTGAAGCATAAAGAGAAATTCTAACAAATCATAGCATAAGTTTTGGCTCTCTCAAATAGGTATTTCCAGCAAGGATAGACGACGCAAACTAAAAAGCAAAACAAGCAAAGACTCATATAATACAAGACGCTCCAAGCAAAACTCATGATATGTGACTAATAAAAATATAGCTCCAAGTAAAATATAGATGGCCGTTAGAAGAAAGAGGGGATGCCTTCCGGGGCATACCCAAGCTTAGTTGCTTGTTTCTCCGTGGATAATAACTTGGGGTGCCATGGGGCATCCCCAAGCTTAGGCTCTTCTCACTCCTTATTCTTTCATCAATTGTGATCTGACCCAAAACGTGAAAACTTCAATCACACAAAACTCAACAAAACCTTTGTGAGATCCGTTAGTATAAGAAAGCAAATCAACACTCTAAGTATTGTTGCAAACCCATTCATATTTTAGTTTTGCATTATATCTACTTTATTCCAACTTTACCATGGCGTGTACCCCCCGATACAATCCATAGATTCATCAAAATAAGTACACAACGCAAAGGAAATAGAATCTGTCAATAACATAACAGTCTGTAGTAATCTGAAAACTTTGTATACTTATGTAACTCCAAAAATTATTAAAAAATAGGATAGCGTTGGAAATTTGTATATCAATCTTGTGTAAAAACTTCATAATTTTTTGCCGCTTCTGTTATTTTTGAAAATTTTGCTACTGGACGCAAAAGTTTCTGTTTTCCAACAAGATCAAATCAACTATCACCCAACGTGATCCCAAAGGATTTACTTGGCACAAAAACTAATTAAAACATAAAAACACAACAATAAGAGAGGCATAATTGTGTAAACACTCAAGAACAGGAAGAAAAAGGCAAAAATAAAATTTATTCATTGGTTTGCCTCCCAACAAGCGCTTTCGTTTTAAGCCCCTAACTAGGCATAACGCATAGATTCAAGTCTTATCATATTTCTTCTTATTTTCCATAGATGTGTTTTTGTGAGGAGGTTTTGAAAAAATAACTTGAACCACATTATCCATAGAAATTTTAGCATTATCAAGTTTCCCATCAACATATCCCCTTTGATTTCCGGCCACAATCTAAGAATAATGTTGATTAACATCATTGAAAACTTGTTGGATTATATCTAAAAAGGGGATTTACTTTTTGATATTCTCATCAAAATATTGATTATTTCGAAGCAAATATATCAACATATAATCACTATATAAAGGATCTCATCTATCACCGGTTTTTCATGGCTCATACCATAAAAATCAAAAATTTCCCTCGCTTCCCACACTATGTAATCAAATTCATTCATAAGAACAAGGGTAGCTAACTTCTTATCTTTAGGATCCTTTATAATGGGTAGCTCAGAAAACAATCTTTGCAATGTAGGAAGGGTATGGATAAATCTATTTTCGAGTTTTGGATCAGGAGCTGAAATAGCTTCCGCATAAGATTTAGTTCTTTTAAGTATAGGGGTATCATCAAGAGTCAAATTTCCAACAAAATTGAAAAAATCTTGGATATGTTCTTTTCCCATAACATTCCCTTGCCCCAAAACAAAAGTTTTAGCATCCAGATTGCCAGATCGTCCAATTTTAGGAGTTAGGCCATCAATTTTTTTCTGCCATACCAAAATCATTCATAGTGACAAGTTCAAACAAATAAGAGATCTGACAAGAAAATGGCGAATGAAAGAGAGAGCGAATAAAAAGGCAAGTTTTTGTGAAGTGGGGGACATGAGAACGTGAGGCAAATGGCAAATGGCGTAAATTGCAAGGAGATGAGATTTATGATTAGGAACCTGATAGACGTTGATGGTGTCTCCCTGGCAACGACGCCAGAAATTCCTTTTGATGTCGCTTGAACAATGTCGGTATTTCCCCAAAGAGGAAGGGATGCTGCAGCACAACTATGGTAGGTATTTTTCTCAGTTATGAAACCAAGGTATCAATCAAGTAGGAGAACCAAGCAACACTATGTAAACGGTACCTGCACACAAAGAACAAATACTTTCAACCCGACGCTTATAAGGGGTTGTCAATCCCTTTTCGGGTAACGGCGTCAGAAATTGTCAAGTTAACGGAATAAAAATTGTGATAGATTAGATAAATAGATATTGATAAAACGCAAAATAAAATATGCAAATAAAAAGTGCAGCAAGTGAAGGAAATATGTCCTACAGGTAATTATAAAGTTGTTATTTATATTTCCTTATATCATGATAAATGTTTATTATTCATGCTAGAATTGTATTTACCGGAAACTTAGTACATGTGTGAATATATAGACAAACTAAGTGTCACTAGTATGCCTCTACTTGACTAGCTCGTTGAATCAAAGATGGTTAAGTTTCCTAGTGATAGACATGAGTTGTCATTTGATTAATGGGATCACATCATTAGAGAATGATGTGATTGACTTGACCCATTCCGTTAGCTTAGCATTCGATCATTTAGTATATTGCTATTGCTTTCTACATGACTTATACATGTTCCTATGACTATGAGATTATGCAACTCCCGAATAACGGAGGAACACTTTGTGTGCTACCAAACGTCACAACATAACTGGGTGATTATAACGTTGGGTTGGCATAGATCGATATTAGAATTTGTCACTCTGATTGTCGGAGAGGTATCTCTGGGCCCTCTCGGTAATACACATCACCATAAGCCTTGCAAGCAATGCAACTAATGAGTTAGTTGTGGAATGATGTATTACAGAATGAGTAAAGAGACTTGCCGGTAACGAGATTGAAATATGTATTGAGATACCGATGATCGGATCTCGGCCAAGTAACATATCGATGACAAAGGGAACAACGTATGTTGTTGTGCGGTTTGACCGATAAAGATCTTCGTAGAATATGTAGGAACCAATATGAGCATCCAGGTTCCGCTATTGGTTATTGACCGGAGACGAGTCTTGGTCATGTCTACATAGTTCTCGAACCCGTTGGGTCCGCATGCTTAACGTTCGGTGACGATCGGTATTATGAGTTTTTGTTTTTTGATGTACCGAAGATAGTTCGGAGTCCCGGATATGATCATGGACATGACAAGGAGTCTTGAAATGGTCGATACATAAAGATCGATATATTGGATGACTATGTTTGGACTTTAGAAGGGTTCCAGGCAAGTTTGAAAAAATACCAAAGTACCGGGGGGTTACCGGAACCCCCCGGGGAGTGTAATGGGCCTATTGGGCCTTAGTGGAGAAGAGGAGGGGTAGCCAGGGCAGTCTGCGCGCCCCCTCTCCCTCTAGTCCGAATTGGACAAGGAGGAGGGGCGGCTCCCCCCTTTCCTCTCTCCTCCTTCCCTCTCTCCTACTCCTACTCTTGGAAGAGTTGGAGTCCTACTCCCTGTGGGAGCAGGACTCCCCTTGGGGCGGTCCTAGGAGGGCCGGCCTCTCCCCCTCCTCCACTCCTTTATATACGGAGGAGGGAGGCACCCCATAGACACACAAGTTGATCAGTTGATCTTTTAGCCATGTGCGGTGCCCCCCTCCACCATAATCCACCTCGGTCATATCGTAGTAGTGCCTAGGCGAAGCCCTGCATCAGTAGCATCATCATCACCTTCATCACGCCGTCGTGCTGACAGAACTCTTCCTCAAAGCTCTGCTGGATCATAATTCATGGGACGTCACCGAGCTGAACGTGTGCTGAACTCGGAGGTGTCGTACATTCAGTACTTGGATCGGTCGGATCGTGAAGACGGACGATTACATCAACCGCATTCTCATAACGCTTCCACTTACAGTCTAGGAGGGTACATGGATGACACACTCCCTCTCGTTGCTATGCATCACCATGATCTTGCGCGTGCGTAGGAATTTTTTTGAAATTACTGCGTTCCCCGACAGTGGCGTCCGAGCCAGGTTTATGTGTAGATGTCATATGCACGAGTAGAATACAAAGGAGTTGTGGGCGTGGGTATATACATATTGCTTGCCATCACTAGTTCATTCTTGATTCAGCGGCATTGTTGGATGAAGCGGCCCAGACCGGCATTACGCATACGCCTACGTGAGACTGGTTCTACCGACGTGCTTCGCACACAGGTGGCTAGTGGGTGTCTGTTTCTCAGCTTTAGTTGAATCGGATTCAATGAACAGGGTTCTTTCTGAAGATCAAAAAGCAATCACTATACCGCGTTGTGGTTTTTTATGCGTAGGTAAGAACGGTTATTGCTCAGCCCGTAGCAGCCACATAAAACTTGCAACAACAAAGTAGAGGATGTCTAACTTGTTTTTGCAGGGCATGTTGTGATGTGATATGGTCAAGACATGATGCTAAATTTTATTGTATGAGATGATCATGTTTTGTAACACAAGTTATCGGCAACTAGTAGGAGCCATATGGTTGTCGCTTTATTGTATGAAATGCAATCACCATGTAATTGCTTTACTTTATCACTAAGCGGTAGCGATAGTCATGGAGGCAATATTTGCGTGACGACAACGATGCTTCGATGGAGATCAAGGTGTCAAGCCGGTGATGATGGTAATCATGACGGTGCTTTGGAGATGGAGATCACAGGCACAAGATGATGATGGCCATATCATGTCACTTATATTGATTGCATGTGATGTTTATCTTTTATGCATCTTATTTTTCTTAGATCGACGGTAGCATTATAAGTCGATCTCTCACTAAATTTCAAGGTATAAGTGTTCTCCCTGAGTATGCACCGTTGCAAAAGTTCGTCGTGCCGAGACACCACGTTATGATCGGGTGTGATAAGCTCTACGTTCACATACAACGGGTGCAAGCCAGTTTTGCACACGCAGAATACTCAGGTTAAACTTGACGAGCCTAGCATATGCAGATATGGCCTGGGAACACTGAGACCGAAAGGTCGAGCGTGTATCATATAGTAGATATGATCAACATAGTGATGTTCACCATTGAAAACTACTCCATCTCACGTGATGATCGAACATGGTTTAGTTGATATGGATCACGTGATCACTTAGATGATTAGAGGGATGTCTGTCTAAGTGGGAGTTCTTAAGTAATATGATTAATTGAACTTTAATTTATCATGAACTTAGTACATGATAGTATTTTGCATGTCTATGTTGTTGTAGATAGATGGCCCGTGCTATTGTTCCGTTGAATTTTAATGCGTTCCTTGAGAAAGCAAAGTTGAAAGATGATGGTAGAAATTACACGGACTGGGTTCATAACTTGAGGATTATCCTCATTCCTGCACAGAAGAATTACGTCCTAGAAGCACCGCTAGGTGCCAAACCCGCTGCAGGAGCAACATCAGATGTTATGAACGTCTGGCAAAGCAAAGCTAATGACTACTTGATAGTCCAGTGTGCCATGATTTACGGCTTAGAACCGGGACTTCAACGACGTTTTGAACGTCATGGAGCATATGAGATGTTCCAGGAGTATAAGTTGATATTTCAAGCAAATGCCCGGATTGAGAGATATGAAGTCTCCAATAAGTTCTACAACTACAAGATGGAGGAGAATAGTTCTATCAGTGAACATATACTTAAAATGTATGGGTATAATAATCACTTGATTCAACTGGGAGTTAATCTTCCAGATGATAGTGTCATTGACAGAATTCTTCAATCACTTCCACCAAGCTACAAGAGCTTCATGGTGAACTATAATATGCAAGGGATGGATAAGATTATTCCCGAGCTCTTCGCGATGTTAAAGGTTGCGGAGGTAGAAATCAAGAAGGAGCATCAAGTGTTGATGGTTAACAAGACAACCAACTTCAAGAAAAATGGTAAAGGGAAGAAGGGGAATTTCAAGAAGAACAACAAGCTAGTTGCTGCTCAAGTGAAGAATCCCAAGTCTGGACCTAAGCCTGAGACTGAGTGCTTCTACTTCAAAGGGACTGGTCACTGGAAGTGGAATTGCCCCAAGTATTTGGCAGATAAGAAGGATGGCAAGGTGAACAAAGGTATATGTGATGTACATGTTATTGATGTGTACCTTACTAATGCTCGCAGTAGCACCTGGGTATTTGATACTGGTTCTGTTGCTAATATCTGCAACTCGAAACAGGGGCTACGGATTAAGCGAAGATTGGCTAAGGACGAGGTGACGATGCGCGTGGTAAATGGTTCCAAAGTCGATGTGATCGCAGTTGGCACGCCACCTCTACATCTACCTTTGGGATTAGTTTTAGACCTAAATAATTGTTATTTGGTGCCAGCGTTGAGCTTGAACATTATACCTGGATCTTGTTTGATGCGATACGGTTATTCATTTAAATCTGAGAATAATGGTTGTTCTATTTATATGAGTAATATCTTTTATGATCATGCACCCTGGAAGAGTGGTCTATTCTTGATGAATCTCGATAGTAGTGATAGACATATTCATAATATTGAAGCCAAAAGATGCAGAGTTAATAATGATAGTGCAACTTATTTGTGGCACTACCGTTTAGGTCATATTGGCATAAAGCGCACGAAGAAACTCCATTCTTATGGACTTTTGGAATCACTTGGTACTTGCGAACCATGCCTCATGGGCAAGATGACTAAAACGTCGTTCTCCGGAAGAATGGAGCATGCAACAGATTTGTTGGAAATCATACATACTGATGTATGTGGTCCAATGAATATAGAGGCTCGCAACGGGTATCGTTATTTTCTCACCTTCACAGATGATTTGAGCAGATATGGGTATATCTACTTGATGAAACATAAGTCTAAAACATTTTAAAATTTCAAAGAATTTCAGAGTGAAGTGGAAAATCATCGATAACAAGAAAATAAAGTTCCTATGATCTGATCATGGAGGAGAATATTTGAGTTACGAGTTTGGTCTTCATTTGAAACAATGCGGAATAGTTTCGTAACTCACGCCACCCGGAACACCACAGCGTAATGGTGTGTCCGAACGTCGTAATCGTACTTTACTAGATATGGTACGATCTATGATGTCTCTTACTGATTTACCGCTATCGTTTTGGGGTTATGCTTTAGAGACGGCTACATTCATGTTAAGTAGGACACCATCTAAATCCGTTGAGACGACACCTTATAAACTATGGTTTGGCAAGAAACCAAAGTTGTCGTTTCTTAAAGTTTGGGGCTGCGATGCTTATGTGAAAAAGCTTCAACCTGATAAGCTCGAACCCAAATCAGAGAAATGTGTCTTCATAGGATACCCAAAGGAGACTGTTGGGTACACCTTCTATCACAGATCCGAAGGCAAGACATTCGTTGCTAAGAATGGATCCTTTCTAGAGAAGGAGTTTCTCTCAAAAGAAGTGAGTGGGAGGAAAGTAGAACTTGTTGAGGTAACTGTACCTTCTCCCTTATTGGAAAGTAGTTCATCACAGAAATCTGTTCCTATGACTCCTACACCAATTAATGAGGGAGCTAATGATGATGATCATGTGACTTCAGATCAAGCTAATACTGAACCTCGTAGGTCAACCAGAGTAAGATCCACACCAGAGTGGTACGGTAATCCTGTTCTGGATGTCATGTTACTAGACCATGATGAACCTACGAACTATGAGGAAGCAATGATGAGCCCAGATTCCGCAAAATGGCTTGAGGCCATGAAATCTGAGATGGGATCCATGTATGAGAACAAAGTGTGGACTTTGGTTGACTTGCCCGATGATCGGCAAGCCATCGAGAATAAATGGATCTTCGAGAAGAAGACTAATGCTGACGGTTATGTTACTGTCTACAAAGCTCTACTTGTTACAAAAGGTTTTCGGCAAGTTCAAGGAGTTGACTACGATGAGACTTTCTCACCCGTAGCGATGCTTAAGTCCGTCCGAATCATGCTAGCAATTGCCGCATTTTATGATTATGAAATTTGGCAAATGGATGTAAAGACTGCATTCCTGAATGGATTTCTGGAAGAAGAGTTGTATATGATGCAACCTGAAGGTTTTATCAATCCAAAGGATGCTAACAAAGTGTGCAAGCTCCAGCGATCCATCTATGGACTGGTGCAAGCATCTCGGAGTTGGAATAAACGTTTTGATAGTGTGATCAAAGCATATGGTTTTATATAGATTTTTGAAGAAGCCTGTATTTACAAGAAAGTGAGTGGGAGCTCTGTAGCATTTCTAATATTATATGTGGTTGACATATTGTTGATTGGACATGATATAGAATTTCCAGATAGCATAAAAGGATACTTGAATAAGAGTTTTTCAATGAAAGACCTCGGTGAAGCTGCTTATATATTGGACATCAATATCTATAGATATGGATCAAGATGCCTAATTGGACTTTCACAAAGCACATACCTTGATAAAGTTTTGAAAAAGTTCAAAATGGATCAAGCAAAGAAAGGGTTCTTGCCTATGTTACAAGGTGTGAAATTGAGTCAAACTCAATGCCCGACCACTTCAGAAGATAGAGAGAAAATGAAATATGTTTCCTATGCTTCAGCCATAGGCTCTATCATGTATGCAATGCTATGTACCAGACCTGATGTGTGCCTTGATATTTGTTTAGCAGGGAGGTACCAAAGTAATCCAGGAGTGGATCACTGGACAGCGGTCAAGAACATCCTGAAATACCTGAAAAGGACTAAGGATATGTTTCTCGTTTATGGAGGTGACAAACAGCTCGTCATAAATGGTTACGTCGATGCAAGCTTTGACACTAATCTGGATGACTCTAAGTCACAAACCGGATACGTGTTTTTATTGAACGGTGGAGCTGTCAGTTGGTGCAGTTCTAAGCAAAGCGTCGTGGCGGGATCTACGTGTGAAGCGGAGTGCATAGCTGCTTCGGAAGCAGCAAATGAAGGAGTCTGGATGAAGGAGTTCATATCCGATCTAGGTGTCATACCTAGTGCATCGGGTCCAATGAAAATATTTTGTGACAATACTAGTGCAATTGCCTTGGCAAAGGGATCCAGATTTCACAAAAGAACCTAGCACATCAAGAGACGCTTCAATTCCATCCGCGATGAAGTCAAGGAGGGAGACATGGAGATTTGCAAGATACATACGGATCTGAATGTTGCAGACCGTTGACTAAGCCTCTCTCACGAGAAAAACATGATCAGCACCAAGACTACATGGGTGTTAGAATCATTACTGTGTAATCTAGATTATTGACTCTAGTGCAAGTGGGAGACTGAAGGAAATATGCCCTAGAGGCAATAATAAAGTTGTTATTTATATTTCCTTATATCATGATAAATGTTTATTATTAATGCTAGAATTGTATTAATCGGAAACTTAGTACATGTGTGAATATATAGACACACTAAGTGTCACTAGTATGCCTCTACTTGACTAGCTCGTTGAATCAAAGATGGTTAAGTTTCCTAGTCATAGACATGAGTTGTCATTTGATTAACGGGATCACATCATTAGAGAATGATGTGGTTGACTTGACCCATTCCGTTAGCTTAGCATTCAATCGTTTAGTATATTGCTATTGCTTTCTACATGACTTATACATGTTCCTATGACTATGAGATTATGCAACTCCTGAATACCGGAGGAACACTTTGTGTGCTACCAAACGTCACAACGTAACTGGGTGATTATAAAGGTGCTCTACAGGTGTCTCCGAAGGTACTTGTTGGCTTCGCATAGATCAAGATTAGGATTTGTCACTCCGATTGTCAGAGAGGTATCTCTGGGCCCCCTCGGTAATACACATAGCCTTGCAAGCAATGCAACTAACTAGCTAGTTGTTGAATGATGTATTACGGAACGAGTAAAGAGACTTGTCGGTAACGAGATTGAACTAGGTATTGAGATACCGACGATCGAATCTCGGGCAAGTAACATACCGATGACAAAGGGAACAATGTATGTTGTTATGCGGTTTGACCGATAAAGATCTTTGTAGAATATGTAGGAACCAATATGAGCATCCAGGTTCCGCTATTGTTTATTGACCGGAGACGAGTCTCGGTCATGTCTACATAGTTCTCGAACCCGTAGGGTCCGTACGCTTAATGTCTGGTGACTATCAATATTATGAGTTTATGTGTTTTGATGTACCGAATGTAGTTCGGTGTCCCGGATATGATCACACACATGACGAGGAGTCTCGAAATGGTCGAGACTTAAAGATCGATATATTGGATGACTATGTTTGGACTTCAGAAGGGTTCTGGGCAAGTTCGGACAAATACCGAAGTACGGGGAGTTTACCGGAACCCCCCGAGGATTGTAATGGGCCTATTGGGCATTAGTGGAGAAGAGGAGGGGCAGCCAGGGCAGGCCGCGGGCCTCCTCTCCCTCTAGTCCGAATTGGACAAGGAGGGGGCGGCGCCCCCCTTTTCTTCACCCTCTCTCCTCCTCCCCGCTCTCCTACTCCTACTCTTAGAAGGGTTGGAGTCCTACTCCCGGTGGGAGTAGGACTCCCCTTGGGGCACGCCTAGGAGGGCCGGCCTCTCCCCCTCCTCCACTCCTTTATATACGGAGGAGGGGCACCCCATAGACACACAAGTTGATCAGTTGATATTTTAGCCATGTGCGGTGCCCCCTCCACCATAATCCACCTCGGTCATATCGTAGCGGTGCTTAGGCGAAGCCTTGTGTTGGTAGCATCATCATCACCGTCATCACGCCGTCGTGCTGACGGAACACTACCTCAAAGCTCAGCTGGATTGGAGTTCGTGGGACGTCACCGAGCTGAACGTGTGCTGAACTCGGAGGTGTCGTACATTCGGTACTTGGATCGGTCGGATCGTGAAGACGTACGACTACATCAACTACATTCTCATAACGCTTCCGCTTGTAGTAAACGAGGGTACGTGGACAACACTCTCCCCTCTCGTTGTTATGAATCACCATGATCTTGCGTGTGCGTAGGAAATTTTTTGAAATTACTGCATTCCCCAATAGCAATGTATTTTTGGGTTTTTGGAATAACAGATCTGAAAATAAAAGTGGCAATTAATAGATTGGAAAGCAAATATGATAAAGAATAGAGCCGGGTGCCATAGGTTTCACTAGTGGCTTCTCTCGGGAAATAGCACACCGTGGGTAAACAAATTATTGTTGGGCAACAGATAGAAAATTGAATAATTATGATGATATCCAAGGCAATGATCAATATATAGGCATCACGTCCATGATTAGTAGACCGACTCCTTACTGCATCTACTACTATTACTCCACACATCGACCGCTATCCAGCATGCATCTAGTGTATTAAGTTCTTGGAAAAACGGAGTAATGCAATAAGAACGATGACATGATGTAGACGAGATCTATTCATGTAGGAATAGCCACCATCTTGTTACCCTTAATAGCAATGATACATGCGTGTCTTGCTGCCCCTTCTGTCACTTGGAAAGAACACCGCACGATTGAACCCATCACAAAGCACCTCTTCCCATGGCAAGAAAAATCGATCTAGTTAGCCTAAATAAACCAAAGATTCAAAGAAGAAACAAGGCTATAAATAATCATGCATATAAAAGATCAAAAGAATACTCAAATAATATTCATGGATATAGATTTGATCATAAACTCAAAGTTCATCGGATCCCAACAAACACAATGCAAAAAGAGTTACATCAAATAGATCTCCAATGGACCATTGTATTGAGAATAAAAAGAGAGAGAGAGGAAGCCATCTAGCTACTACCTACGGACCCGTAGGTCTATGATGAACTACTCACGCATCATCGTAGAGGCACCAATGAGGATGATGAACCCCTCCATGTGGTGTTTAGATTGGATGATGCGAAGCATCCTTCGGTCGTCACCATGGACCTACCTACGTCTCCCACGACACCACTTGGACCAATGACAAGAGATCGAGCAAAGGCTATCAAAGATAAGGTGAACTCGCTCCTCTCTGAACTACCACCTCCTACATATGAGACGTGACTACTACCTCAATCGGAGACACTATGCGTGATCAGGTACTTGGAGGGAAGCCACGGAGCAACTACATCCCACGACCAAGATAGCGAGGACACCAAGTACAAGGAACAAGAAGAAGAGCTGCTAAAAGCCTACAGCCACCGGACGACCGGTCCGGACCGAACGTCCGACGCTTGGAGCCTCCGCCAGCCCGAAGAACCCGCCAGCAAACACTACAGCGGCCGGACGTACGACCCCGACCGGACGTCCGACACCTCCCATCGCCCAGACAACTGAGCCCCTCTGGATGACCGTTGCCACACCATAGAAGGGAAATTATCAGAAGTTTGAAGCCTACGGACGACCGACAACCGCACGATTGACCATCTCTGGAAATCTGACGCCACCTGATCCGAGCCGAAATGACGGACGTCCAACCGCTTCCGGACGTCTGGACCCTCGCAAGCCACTAGGCGACCAATGTGTGTCTATACATAGCGTGTTGGGCCGAGGCCCATGTACCCTTTCGCCCCCTTAGACTATATACTCCTCCTCCTCCCTCCATTTAGGGTTAGAAAAGAATTAGCTCATTTGAGAGATAGAGCTTTGCTCATCCACTTGATACCTTCTACATCAGAGTTCAAGGCCTCTACAAAGAAGATCCCCCAAGTGGATTCAAGACCCCATCATGGGAAGACCCCTCAAGACCTCCTCGCAGAGATGACCTTTCTGTATTGTCCTTTGTTGCATTTGAATCTTGTATCACTCTTTATGTTCATGGATCTAGCACATGTGTGATCGTTCCTCGTTGATTTGAGTGTTTGCTCTCGTTTCCCCTCGGGTTTATCCTCATGTTCTTCATGGGATCCGCTCCAATCATGAAAGATCGGCCCTAGAGTTTCCACCCTACATCATCTTGGCATCATGAGCCTTGGTTGATCATGAATTTGGAGCCCCTACACTTGTTTTCTAGCCTTGTTTTGTTGTGTTCTTCCCAAATTCGAAAATACCCCACCAAAGATAGCCCCAATTTTTCTTGTGATTTGTTGGTGTGATGAAGTTTTGTTGGTTTTGATCCATGGATTTCATGTGTAGCAGGTAGATCTAGCATTCCCCCATCTTTTCCCCAATTTCCATCCACTGAAGTTTGCCCCATTTTTTCTTCGAACCACGAGTTTGTCCCCTTTTTCTCGAGCCCAAAATCGCCCAGCCGCACCGGCCGACCAACACATCCGGAAATCCGGTGAACCAAAACAGAGACAAACTCTCGGACTTCCGACCCCGACCGGACGTCAGACGGCCGGTCATCGGACATATACCGGACGTCGGACATTCCCTCACGAAACTGAAATTTTTTGCCCGAAAATTTTCAGCCACCACCCACACTTCCGCATTGCCACTCCAATATCCACTTCCGCATACGCACTGCCAAACCACCACTGCCCTCCACAACCACCATCGCTTAACCGCTACCAACTGTCTTTGAGAATTTGAGTTGAGATTCTCGTTTCCTAATTTGTTTCGGCTACTTTGGCATGATTTGATATCGACATCACCGTCGCTCATCTTCGTCATCGACATAGACCATTTCACCATTTTGACACCTTCACCGTAAGCAAGAATGATAACCTCTATATCATCTTGGTATCGTGGTATCCCTTCATTGTACATTCATGCTAGCCATTGCATTGATAACCCCATAGCCCATCTTGCGTACCTACCCTATCGAGACTAGCCTTTGAGTATTGCCGGCAATGTTAGTTGTGCACATTATTGATCATAGTTCCCATAGCATACATACCACATCATATTGGTAAACATATCTCGGTATCATCACTTGTGTCACAAGGTTGTCATCTCATATACACAATTGCTATCTTGGTTTGTGAAGTTTTGCATAAGAGGCCAAAGAAAGATCTGAAAAGAGAAAGAGCTAAACAAGCTTTTAAGCGGAAGGAAAAGATAAGTAAAGAGCTTTTAAGCAAGAACCATAGCATCATACTACATTAGGATTGTCATACTCGATCATCTTGGATCATATCATCAGAACACCATACATATAGCATACTTGGGATAGAAGTCAATGCATTTTTCTTAGTAGGTTGTGCACAAGTATCGTATCCGCTTATTGTGCAATCGAGCTAGCGTCTCTCTAGCATTGTGCAACAAGAGCATTTTCGTGGATTGCACATTTTGGCTCATTCCTTGATTGCACGACCCCATCTATCTATGTGTGTGTGTGTTTCCGTGTAACATATCTTGCTATTGGTCTACTTGTTGCATTTGCCAATTTGCGAATTGTTTTCAACATTATTGAGTCTCACTAACAATTGCATAAATTGTGTGCCACCATCCTAACCGAGCTCCACCATAAGCTTTCTTTGTGTAGGTGTGAGAGATACGGTACCAATTTTTCTATTTCCTTGTTACGTCATTGAGTGATCTTTGATCCATTCTCAACATCGGTCAAGGTACATTTGGTATTGTTCTTCCTTTCTTCCACTCACACATTTACTTGGAATGATGGATAGGCCAACTACTTCTACGAACCCACTCTTCATCGAGCAAGACGAGGACCCAAACACTTTCGTCACCAAGAACCACCTATTTAGCGTACAAAGAGCTTTGCATCAAGAACAACAAGCATTGAGCGACCACATCAACAATCTCACCACCGGCTTGCGACATAACGAGCAACATACAAGAGACTACTTCGACAACAAGCTCGATGAATAGAAACAAGAGAACAATGCAAGAATGGACGAGATTCATGCCTTGTTGGTCAACCGCTCTTCTACCACTTCGTCGTATTCAAGACGGAGCCGCTCGAGTCGACACTCCCATGACACCATCTCCGGCTCAAGTACACCGACGTTGAACACTCTTCGTCGAGCCGCACACCAAGACCGTCAAGCAAAATGCAATCCTCTACACGAAACTGATCCTCAAGAGCAACTTCTAGCGCAACAACATCGACATCGTCAAAATCAATCTACCTTTGCACAAGCATAAGAATGGCAACGCCTACGCCAACAAGAGGAAGAGCGAGCACGCCAACACCATGAGCAAGACGCTGAAGCTCTCCGTCAAAAACAACAACAGTGGTGAGAATCTCAAGCACTTAAAGCACAACGTGCCCTCTGAGACACAAGTCATGTCGTTGCCGCACGCAACCGACATATTCGTGAGCAAGAAGAAGCACTTCGCGATGAAGTTCCACAAGCTCGACAAGAACCACAAGTTCACCAAGAGCAAAAAGATTATGGGAATCCTCCACGTCAAGAGCAAGTTGAGGGAGACAATCCTTCTCATCAAAGGCGTCATCACCCTCGACCCCAACACAATAAAGAGCAACGCTATGGCAAACTCAAGTTCACCATGCCCAATTTTTCTGGAAGCAATGTTCTCGAAGAGTACCTTTCATGGGCACTAAAGGTTGACAAGATCTTTTGTTTGCACAGGTATGAGGAAGAGAAGAAGATCGCCATGGCATCCCTTGAGTTCCAAGACTATGTCCTCATTTGGTGGGAACAATTCATTGAGCATCGAGAAGCAAGAGGTGAACCACCAATCAAAACTTGGGATCAAATGAAGGATGTCATGTGAGCCTGCTTTGTGCCAACATACTATAACCGTGACCTCTTCAAGCGACTACAACTCCTCAAGCAAGGAACAAAGACAGTTGAAGAGTACTACAAAGTAATGGAGATTGCCATGATACGAGCTAATGTCACGGAAGATAATGAGCAAACTATGGCACGCTTCTTGAATGGACTCAATCACCCTATCAAGAAAATCGCCGACTTTCAACCTTACTAAAACCTCATCGAGCAAGTGCACCAAGCTACAAAAGCGGAGCGACAAGTGCAAGATGAATTCAAATATGCCAAGTACTCTTCCAAGAAATATGGCTCATACAATCAAGATTCAACGACTCCAACACCTTCTACGTTAACCAAACCTTCTCCAAGCACCGGCAACAAGTCAAGTTACAAGAAAACTTCGACAACTTCAAGTCGTCCTCCTACTACAAGCAACTTCAAGCTGAGAGCTTCATCATCTACAACTCCACCAGATGAGACTATCAAGAAAAGTTCCATCAAATGCTTCACATGCGGCGGCCGAGGCCACAAGTCCTTCAAGTGTACCAACAAGCATACCATGATTCTCAATGACGACGGTACATACGACTCCATGAGTGAAGGGGAAATGGAAGCCATTGAGAATGTGGCTATGCACTGGCAAGTGAATTAAGATGAAGATTACCAAGTCTTTTGTGACAAAGATTCAAGCCCCGCTCTCGTTGTCTCCAAGGTCTTGACTCTTCAACATCAACAAGACAAAGATCAAATATGTCATATCTTCCACACCAAGGTGGGCATCAATGGAAGGTCCGTGAAGGTCATCATTGACGGAGGAAGTTGACATAATTTGGCTAGTGAAGAACTATGCTCCAAGTTCCAATTGGTCGAGATGAAGCACCCTCATCCCTACAAGGTCCAAGGGCTTAGCGACTCCGGCACAATTCAAGTGCAACACATGGTCGAAGTATCCTTCAAGATCGGAGCATACGAAGACACTTTGGAGTGTGATGTTGTTCCTATGTCTGTTTGCCACCTCCTACTTGGACGACATTGGCAATTTGACCATGGCATCATCCACAATGGGCAAACCAATCACTATAGCTTTAAGATGAAAGGGAAGGAGTACGTTCTATGACCTATGTCTCCACGCCAAGTGATCGCCGACAAGCAAGCAACACACCATCATGCAGAGAATAGTGAGAGAGCAAACCACCAAAAAGAGAGTGAGCGCCACAAGCCAAAACTGAGTGCCTCCATGATGAGTAACAAGAAAAACTTAGTACTATTCGCTAGCAAAAGTGAGATGAGAGAAGTGTGTGAGAACCCATCAATTGTTATGTACTATGTCCTATTGTGCAAGGACGATGCACCTAAAACTAACACCTCTCACAATCTACCTTTAGTTTTATCTTCTCTATTGCAGGAATCCAAGATGTATTCCTCGACGAGCTACCTCTAGGTCTACCTCCTCTTTGAGGCATCGAACACCGCATCGACATCATCCACGGAGCACCTCTTTGTAACAAGGCTCCCTACCGCTTCAACCCCGAGGAAACCAAGGAGATCCAACGGAAAATACAACAACTCATGGACAATGGCCATTTATGAGAAAGCTTGAGCCCATGTGTCGTCCTGGTAATCCTTGTTCCCAAGAAAGACGGTACATATCGCATGTGTTTCGACTGTCTTCCTATCAATGTTATCATGGTTTGATATTGCTACCACATTCCACGCTTAGACGACATGCTAGATGAGCTTAGCGGAGCCACAATTTTCTCTAAGATTGACCTTAAAAGTGGCCACTATCAAATACGCATCCAAGAAGGTGATGAATGGAAAATCTCTTTTAAAACCAAGTTTGGCTTGTATGAATGGTTGCGCATGCCAATGGGTTTATTCGAAGCACCCGGCACCTTTATGCGTGTGATGCATTTTGTTCTTCGCCCATACATTGGCGTATTTGTTGTGGTCTATTTTGACGATATTCTTGTGTTTAACAAATCTCTCAAAGATCATGTCACCCATCTTAGAACCATTTTGCAAACTGTTAGAAAAGAGCGCCTTTATGCTAATCTGGACAAATGCCTTTTTGGTGTTGATAAGCTTTTTTTGGGGTTTTGTTGTGTCTTCTAAGGGTGTTCATGTAGATGAATCTAAGATTAATGCTATTAAAACTTGGCCTCAACCAACCAACTTGCAACAAGTGCAAAGTTTCCTTGGCTTAGCCGGCTTCTACCATAGATTCGTTCAGAACTTGGGCACTATTGCATCCCCTTAGCATGCTTTGAGTAAGAAAAATGCACCATTTGTTTGGGGACCATCCCAAGATACCACATTTAATAAGCTTAAGAATTTTCTTACACATGCTCCTTTCCTTGCATTACCCAACTTTGATAAGCCATTTGAAATACATTGCGATGCTAGCGGTTATGGCATAGGAGGTGTGTTAATGCAAGAGAAGCGCCCCATAGCTTACTTTAGTGAATAACTTTTGAGAGCGCAACTTAACTACCCCATCTAGGACAAAGAGCTATATGCTTTAGTTTGAGTCTTGCATGTTTGGGATCATTATATCCACCCTCGTGAGTTCATTCTCCACACCGATCGTGAAACACTTAAATATCTTAAGGGTCAAACTAAGTTGAACAAGCGTCATGCTAAGTGGAGTGAATTAATTGAATCTTTTCCTTATGTCATCAAGTACACCAAAGGTAAGGAAAATGTTGTGGCGGATGCCCTATCCCGTAGATGCATGCTTATTACCCAACTTGAATTGAATGTCATTGGCTTTGAGCACAAAAAGACTTGTATGTGCATGATCCTACTTTTACTATTCCATATGCCAAATGTTTGATGCATGCATCTTGGGAACGCTATTACATCAAAGATGATTATCTTATGAGATCTAACAAACTATGTATACCTGAGTCTTCTCTTTGTTTGTTACTTATGAAAGAATCTCATGGAGGAGGACTTATGGAACACTTCGGACGTGACAAGACATTTGCCATGCTCTCCAATAACTACTTTTGGCCCAAGATGTTCTGTGACGTCTCACGTTTCACCAACCGATGCTCTACATGCCGCAAAGCTAAGTCAAAAGCTCAATCCCATGGCCTCTATATGCCACTTCCTATTTTGTATCACCCATGGGAAGATATTAGTATGGACTTTGTGCTTGGGTTGCCTAGAACTCGAAATGGCAAAGATTCCGTGTTTGTTGTTGTGGACTGATTCTCTAAGATGGCTCATTCCATCTAAAGCAACAAGATAGATGATACTTCACATGTTGCCAATATTTTTTGTATGGAAATCTTGTGCCTACATGGAGTTCCAAAGGCGATTGTCTCGGACCACGACGTCAAGTTCCTAAGTTACTTTTCGAAGATTCTATGCGCCAAGATGAGAATCAAGCTTTTGTTCTCTTTGGCATACCATCCCCAAACCGACGGCCAGACGGAGGTCACGAACCAGACGCTATCTACCCTCCTACGCGGGTTGATCAAGAAGAACATCAAAGAGTGGGAAGAGTGCCTACCCATCACAGAGTACGCCCACAATCGCGCAAGACACTCTACTACCGGCACTTCCCCCTTCGAGGTCGTCTATGGCTTCAACCCGTTGTCCCCATTGTACATTTTAGTCACGAACCAGACGCTATCTACCCTCCTACGCGGGTTGATCAAGAAGAACATCAAAGAGTGGGAAGAGTGCCTACCCATCACAGAGTACGCCCACAATCGCGCAAGACACTCTACTACCGGCACTTCCCCCTTCGAGGTCGTCTATGGCTTCAACCCGTTGTCCCCATTGTACATTTTACCTCTTCCACTACAAGAGCGCATCAACATGGACGCGAGTGCATGAGTGAACTATCTCAAGAAGATGCATGAAGATACAAGGCACACCATCGAGCGCCATGTACAACGAGTCGCGACCAAGCTGAACATCAAAAAGCAACCCATGATATTCAACATTGGAGATCTTGTATGGATACACCTTCGCAAAGAACGCTTCCCCAACGAAAACAAGTCCTAGCTACGACCACGAGCCGATGGACCATTCAAGGTGCTCGTGCGCTACAACAACAATGCGTACAAGATCGACTTACCACACCACAAGTACTCCATGAGCGATATCTTCAACGTCAAAGATCTCTCTCCCTACCATGGTGATGAGGATTTTGATCCGAGGTCGGATCTTACCCAAGGGGGGGAGATGATGTAGAGCATCCTTCAATCATCCCAATGGACCTACCTACGTCTCCCACGACACCACTTGGACCAATGACAAGAGCTCGAGCAAAGGCTATCGAAGATAAGGTGAACTTGCTCCTCTCCGAACTACCACCTCCTACATATGAGACGTGGCTACTACCTCAAGCAGAGACCCTATGCGTGATCAGGTACTTGGAGGGAAGCCACGGAGCGACTACATCCCAAGGCCAAGGCGGAGTGGACACCAAGTAGAAGTTACAAGAAGAAGAGTTGCCAAAAGCCTACAGCCATCGGACCACCTGTCCGAACCGAAAGTCCGACGCCTGGAGCCTCTGCCAGCCCGAAGAACCAGCTAGCGAATGCTATAGCAGTCAGACGTTCGACCCCGATCGGATGTCCGACACTTCCCAGCGCCCAGACAAACGAGCCCCTCTGGACGATCGTTGCCACACCACAGAAGGGAAATTATAGCAAGTCTGAAACTTCCGGACGACCAGTGACCGGACGACCGACCGTCTCCGGAAATCCGACGCCACCTTATCCTAGCCGAAATGTTGGACATCCGACCGCTTTCGGACATTCGAACCCTCGTGAGCCACCGGATGTCCGACAGCGTCCGAACGACCGACGCCTGTCTATGCACAGCGTGTTGGGCCGAGGCCCATGTACCCTTTCGCCCCCTTAGACTATATATACTCCTCCTCCCTCATTTTAGGGTTAGCAAAGGATTAGCTCATTTTAGAGATAGAGCTTTGCTCATCCACTTGATACCTTCTCCATCGAAGTTCACGGCCTGTACGGAGAAGATCCCCCAAGTGGATTCAAGACCCCGTCATGGAAAGACCCCTCAAGACCTCCTCGCGGAGAAGACCTTTCTACATCGTCCTTTGTTGCGTTTGAATCTTTTATCACTCTTTATGTTCATTAATCTAGCACATGTGTGATCGTTCCTCGTCGATTTGAGTGTTTCCTCTCGTTTCCCCTCGCGTTTCCCCTCGTGTTCTTCGTAGGATGTGCTCCGATCGTGAAAAATTGACCCTAGGGTTTCCACCATACATCATTGGATCCCATGGTTCTAGAACTTGCGGCAGCTGGAATTGTGTTCCATCGACTCCCATAGGGTTTCTGGAATATTTGGGGATTTATAGGGCGAGGAGGCGGTGCGGGAGGCCACCAAGGTGGGCACAACCCACCTGGGCGCGCCCTAGTGGGTTCTGATGCCCTCGGAGCCCCCTCTTGTACTTCTATGGCCCATCAGGTGTCTTCTGGCCGAGAAAAATTCTCCAAAAAGTTTTGCTGCTTTCGGACTCCATTTGGTATGCTAAGCAAAAAACAGCAACTGGCATTGGGCACTATGTCAATAGGTTCGTCCCAAAAAATGATATAAAGTTGCTATCAAATGATTGTAAAACATCCAAGAATGATAATATAACAGCATGGAACAAGCAAAAATTATAGATACGTTGGAGACGTATCAAGCATACACCTTGGGGGGAATAGGACTGGTCATCTGTCTTTGAATCCTCTTCTGAGGAGCTATCCGTAACCAGCGAGATATGTGCTTCGTTAGATAGCATTGTCTGCTCTGAAGACCTTGTTTTCACTCCTGATTTTTTCATCACCATGTCAAATGGCTGATGCACACAAAGAGTAGTTGAATGTACTAACATTGTTGACAAATGTAATATGTAATGAAAAAAAGGATGGCATGATATAATTCACATACAAGATAACAGGCTAAGCAGGATGGCATTGCAAAATTCACATATATGATGCCTGGCTAAACAAGATGGCGTTGCATAATTCACATATACAGTATAGAAACTAAATAGATTTCTGATACGTATCCAACTTATCTATAATTTTTGATTGTTCCATGCTATTATATTATCAACCTTGGATGTTTTATATGCATTTATATGCTATTTTATATGGTTTTTGGGACTAACCTATTAACCTAGAGCCCAGTGCCAGTTTCTGTTTTTTCCTTATTTTTGAGTTATACAGAAAAGGAATACCAAACGGAGTCCAGTTGACGTGCCAATTTTTGACAATTTTTTATGGACCATAAGAAGACCCAGGAGTAAAAGAGTTGGTCCAGAAGAGTCACGGCCCTTCCACGAGAGTGGGGGGAGCGCCCACCCCCTCCCCCCAGGCGCGTGGGCTTACCTCGTGGACGACTCGGGCACCTACTTGACGTGAGACCGACGCCAAAAATTCCTATAAATACAGAAATCTCCAGAAAATAACCTAGATCGGGAGTTCCGCCGCCAGAAGCCTCCGTAGCTACCAAAAAGCAATCTAGACCCGTTCCGGCACCCTACCAGAGGGGGGAATCCCTCTCCGGTGGCCATCTTCATCATCCCGACACTCTCCATGACGAGGAGGGAGTAGTTCACCCTTGGGGATGAGGGTATGTACCAGTAGCTATGTGTTTGACCTCTCTCTGTCTCTCGTGTTCTTGAGTCGGCACGATCTTGATGTGTTGCGAGCTTTGCTATTATATGTGGATCTTGTGATGTTTCTCCCCCTCTACTCTCTTGTGATGGATTGAGTTTTCCCTTTGAAGTTATCTTATCGGATTGAGTCTTTTTAAGTATTTGAAAACACTAGGTGTATGTCTTGCATGTGCTTATCTGTGGTGACAATGAGATATCACGTGATCCACTTTATGTACGTTTTGGTGATCAACTTGCGAGTTCCATGACCTCATGAACTTATGAATAGGGGTTGGCACACGTTTTCATTTTGACTCTCCGGTAGAAACTTTGGGGTACTCTTTGAAGTTCTTTGTGTTGGTTGAATAGATGAATCTGAGATTGTGTGATGCATATCGTGTAATCATACCCACGGATACTTGAGGTGACATTGGAGTATCTAGGTGACATTAGGGTCTTGGTTGATTTGTGTCTTAAGGTGTTGTTCTTGTACGAACTCTTGAATAGATCGATCAGAAAGAATAACTTTGAGGTGGTTTCGTACCCTACAATAATCTCTTCGTTTGTTCTCCGCTATTAGTGACTTTGGAGTGACTCTTTGTTGCATGTTGAGGGATAGTTATATGATCCAATTATGTTATTATTGTTGAGAGAACTTGCACTAGTGAAAGTATGAACCCTAGGCCTTGTTTCAACGCATTGCAATAATGTTTACGCTCACTTTTACCACATGCTACCTTGCTTTTTTATATTTTCAGATTACAAAAACCTTTATCTACCATCCATATTGCACTTGTATCACCATCTCTTCGCCAAACTAGTGCACCTATACAATTTACCATTGTATTGGGTGTGTTGCGGAAACAAGAGACTCTTTGTTATTTCGTTGCAGGGTTATTTGAGAGAGACCATCTTCATCCTACGCCTCCCACAGATTGATAAACCTTAGGTCATCCACTTGAGGGAAATTTTCTATTGTCCTACAAACCTCTGCACTTGGAGGCCCAACAACGTCTACATGAAGAAGGTTGTGTAGTAGACATCAAGCTCTTTTCTGGCGCCGTTGCCGGGGAGGTTAGCGCTTGAAGGTATATCTTTAGATCTCGCAATCGAATCTTTATGTTTCTTGTTTTATCACTAGTTTAGTCTATATATAAAAGAAAACTACAAAAAATGGAATTAAGGGTACCTCATATGCTTCATCTTTTTAATATCTTTCATGAAAATAAGGATTCCGATAATTGTGCCAAAGTGTTAGAAGAAGAATTCATTAGAATGTTTGGCACTAAATATTTTAATGATGAGCATGATTGCAATGTTGTTCGTATGAATTCCTTGAATATCCATGGTACTAATGATGATTGCACTAGTCATGATGAAAATGTCTCTTATAAGCATGTCAACTTTGCAAGCACACACCAAATATGGAAGATAGATTTTGCAAGAGGCATAAGTATTTGGAAAGTAAATGGTTGCAAGAAAGGCTAGATGATTGTGCTGAAAGATTCAATATTTATCGCCATCCTTGTGAACTTCGCAATGAACATGGTCATTTATAGCTCCAATGCTGTTTCATGATCAAATCATGTCCAAAAATTGTGATAACTTGATTACCCTTGAGCATCATAAAGAGCTTAGTCTTCTTTTGGGGTATGAACAAATGAAACGTATAACTGAGGGTATTCCAAAATTTAATCTTGATAGATTTCTTGATTTTGATCTAGAAGAAATTTTTAAGTATTGTGCGGTGAATTGCATTGAAAATCCTTATATTGCCAATTACATAAAGACAAGAAAACAAATAGAATATGAAGAGAATACTAATGAAAGGGAAGAGACTTCCCAATATTATCCTATTATTTCTTATGATGAATCGGGTAACAAGGAGGAACCACCTATTCAACCAATCTCATTAATAAGGAGCTCCAAAACGAGGATTAAACCCACATATGATGTGAAGAAGAAAAAGAAAAGATGGAGAAGAAAAGGTAAAAATGTATCCCTCCCAAATAATGTTTCTCCTATTACTCATTGTGATGATGATAATTGTTATACTATTGGTGCTATCCATACTATTAATGATGAGAATGATTATGCTTATGATATGAAAAAGCCCAAGCTTGGGGATGCTATGTTTGATGAAAATGACATGTTTGAGAATTTATTTGCTGCAATTAATGTTTTTCCCAAGCTTGGGGATGCTATGATTAATGAAGATGATATTTTTAGTCTCCCAAGTTTTGATGAGCAAATTTTTTATGATGATAGCATGCCTCCTATTTATGATGGTTATATTGATGAAAGTGGGTTTGGAAGAGTGTCAACTTTAGGAAGTAATGATCCCACTATTTTCGAGGATGTTGAATCTTATTTTGACAATTATGAAAGTGGATTTGGAGAGGTCATGACTTTATTTAGTAATGATTCCACTATCTTGGAAGAGGTTTCAATTGATTATGATGAGAACAAAGTTGCTACTTATGATGATTATTGTGATGACACTTATGCTATAAAAAGTAATGATGATTATATTTATAAAACTTGTCATGATTATGATTACCCCTTTTCTGAACATTACTCTTTTAATATGGAAACAATTTATAGTATTCGAGTTTCTTATGATACTCCCACTATTCCGAATGAGAAGAATTTTGCTTATGTGGAGAGTAATAAAATTTCTATGCTTGTAGACCATGAAAAGAATGCTTTTATGTGATAGTTATATTGTTGAATTCATTCATGAAGATACTGAAAATTATTTTGAAGAAGAAAAAGAAAAGACGGAGAGGTAAGGTAAAGAGGTATCCCTCTTAAATGATGTTGCGCCTATCACTCATCGTGATGATGATAATTGCTATACTATTGGTGCTATCCATACTATTAATGATGAGAGTGATTATGCTTATGATATGAAAAGGCCCAAGCTTGGGATGGTATGTTTGATGAGAATGACATGTTTGAGAATGTATTTTCTGCAATTAATGATTGACCCATGCTTGGGGATGCTACGTTTGTTGAAGATGATATTTTTAGTCTCCCAAGTTTTGATGAGAAAATTTATTATGATGATAGCATGCCTCCTCTCTATGATGGTTATATGGATGAAAGTGGATTTGGAGAGATCGTGACTTTATTTAGTAATGATTCACTATCTTGGAAGAGGTTTCAATTGACTATGATGAGAACAAAGTTGCTACTTATGATGATTATTGTGATGACACGTATGCTATAAAAGTAGTGATTATTATATTAAAAGTTGTCATGATTCTGATTACCCTTTTCCTGAATATTACTATTTTAATGTGGAAACAATTTTTAGTATTTGAGTTTCTTATGATACTCCCACTATTCCGAATGAGAAGAATTTTGCCTATGTGGAGAGTAGTAAATTTTCTATGATTGTAGATCATGAAAAGAATGCCTTATGTGATGGTTATATTGTTGAATTTATTCATGATGCTACAGAAATTTATTATGAGGGAGGAATATATGCTTGTAGGAGTTGTAATAATATCAAGTTTCCTCTCTATCTGCTTAAAGTTTTGAAGTTATGCTTGTTTTACCTTCCTATGCAAGTTGATTCTTGTTCCCACAAGTTGTTTGCTCACAAAATCCATATGCATAGGAAGTGGTTTAGACTTAAATGTGCTAGTCATATTATTCATGATGCTCTCTTTATGTTTCAATTCTTATCCTTTATGTGAGAATCATTGAAATCATCATGCCTAGTTAGGGGCGTTAAACAATAGCGCTTGTTGGGAGGCAACCTAATTTTTATTTTCGTTCCTTGCTTTTTGTTCCTGTTTGGTAATAAATAATTCATGTAGCCTATGTTTACATGTGGTTTTATGCTTTTAATTAGTGTTTGTGCCAAGTAGAACCTTTGGGAAGACATGGGTGAAGTCTTTGTGATCTTGCTGTAAAAAAACAGAAAATTTAGTGCTCACGAGATTAGCTGCCATTTTTTACTGGTGAGTGCGATTAAGTTGATTATTTTTGAATATGATTAATAGACAAATTCCTCACGTCCACCAATTTATTTCAGAATTTTATTAGTTACAGAAGTATACGTTTGATACAGATTTCTACAGACTGTTCTGTTTTTGACAGATTCTGTTTTCTATGTGTTGTTTGCTTATTTTGATGAATCTATGAGTAGTATCGGAGGGTATGAACCATAGAGAAGTTGGAGTACAGTAGATATTACACCAATATAAATAAATAATGAGTTAACAACAGCACCTAAGTGGTGATTTATTTTCTTATACTAACGGAGCTTACGGGTTTTCTGTTAAATTTTGTGTTGTGAAGTTTTCATGTTTTGGGTAAAGATTCGATGAACTATGGAATAAGGAGAGGCAAGAGCCTAATATTGTGGATGCCCGAGGCACCCCAAGGTAATATTCAAGTACAACAAAGAGCCTAAGCTTGGGGATGCCTCGGAAGGCATCCCCTCTTTCGTCTTCGTTCATCGGTAACTTTACTTGGAGCTATATTTTTATTCACCACGTGATATGTGTTTTTCTTAGAGCGTCATTTTATTTTATTTTGTTTTGCTTGCTGTTTGAATAAAATACCAAGATATGAAATTATTAAATATTAGAGAGTCTTCACATAGTTGCATAATTATTCGACTAGTCATTGATCTTCACTTATATCTTTCGGAGTAGTTTGTCATTTGCTCTAGTGCTTCACTTATATCCTTTTAGAGCACGGCGGTGGTTTTATTTTGAAGAAATAGATGAACTCTCGTGCTTCACTTATATTATTTTGAGAGTCCTAAACAGGATGGTAATTTGCTTTGGTTATGAAACTAGTCCTAATATGATGGGCATCCAAGATGGGTATAATAAAAACTTTCATATAGAGTGCATTGAATACTATGAGAAGTTTGATACTTGATGATTGTTTTGAGATATGAAGATGGTGATATTAGAGTCATTCTAGTTGAGTAGTTGTGAATTTGAGAGATACTTGTGTTAAAGTTTCTGATTCCCATAGCATGCACATATGGTGAACCGTTATGTGATGAAGTCAGAGCATGATTTATTTATTGATTGTCTTCCTTATGGGTGGCAGTCGGCGATGAGCGATGGTCTTTTCGTACCAATCTATCCCCCTAGGAGCATGCGCGTAGTACTTTGTTTTGATGACTAATAGATTTTTGCAATAAGTATGTGAGTTCTTTATGACTAATGTTGAGTCCATGGATTATACGCACTCTCACCCTTCCACCATTGCTAGCATCTCTAGTACCGTGCAACTTTTTCTGGTACCATAAACCCACCATTTACCTTCCTCAAAACAGCCACCATACCTACCTATTATGGCATTTCCATAGCCATTCCGAGATATATTGCCATGCAACTTTCCTCTGTTACATTTATTATGACACGCATCATCATTGTCATATTGCTTTGCATGATCATGTAGTTGACATCGTAGTTGTGGCAAAGCCACCATTCATAATTCTTTGATACATGTCACACTTGATTCATTGCACATCCCGGTAGACCGCCGGAGGAATTCATATAGAGTCATATTTTGTTCTAAGTATCGAGTTGTAATTCTTGACTTGTAAGTAAATAAAAGTGTGATGGTCATCATTATTAGAGCATTGTCCCATGTGAGGAAAGGATGATGGAGACTATGATTCCCCCACAAGTCAGGATGAGACTCCGGACGAAAATAAAAAAAGGAGAGAAAAAGAGTCTATAAAAAAGAGAAGCCCAAAAAATGAGAGAAAAAGAGAGAAGGGGCAATGCTACTACCCTTTTACCGCACTTGTGCTTCAAAGTAGCACCATGATCTTCATGATAGAGAGTCTCCTATGTTGTCACTTTCATATACTAGTGGGAATCTTTGATTATAGAACTTGGCTTGTATATTCCAATGATGGGCTTCCTCAAAATTCCCTAGGTCTTCGTGAGCAAGTGAGTTGGATGCACACCCACTTAGTTTCTTTTTGAGCTTTCATACACTTATAGCTCTAGTGCATCTGTTGCATGGAAATCCCTACTCACTCACATTGATATCTATTGATGGGTGAGGGAGTCCTGGATTAGGGGGTGTCCGAATGGCCGGACTATACCTCCAGCTGGACTCCTGGACTATGAAGATACAAGATTGAAGACTTTGTCCCGTGTCCGGAAGGGACTTTCCTTGGCGTGGAAGGCAAGCTTGGCGGTACGGATATGTAGATCTCCTACCATTGTAACCGACTTTGTGTAACCCTAACCCTCTCCGGTGTCTATATAAACCGGAGGGTTTTAGTCCGTAGGACAACATACAGAACAACAATCATACCATAGGCTAGCTTCTAGGGTTTAGCCTCTCCGATCTCGTGGTAGATCTACTCTTGTACTAACCATATCATCAATATTAATCAAGCAGGACGTAGGGTTTTACCTCCATCAAGAGGGCCCGAACCTGGGTAAAACTTCGTGTCCCTTGCCTCCTGTTACCATCCGGCCTAGATGCACAGTTCGGGACCCCCTACCCGAGATCCACCGGTTTTGACACCGACATTGGTGCTTTCATTGAGAGTTCCTCTGTGTCGTCGCCGTCAGGCTTGATGGCTCCTACGATCGTCAATAGCGATGCAGTCTAGGGTGAGACCTTCCTCCCCGGACAGATCTTCGTCTTCAGCGGCTTCGCACTGCGGGCCAATTCACTTGGCCATCTGGAATAGATCGAAAGCTATGCCCCTGGCCGTCAGGTCAGATTTGGAAGTTTAAACTACACGGCTGACATCCGCGGGGACTTGATCTTCAACGGATTCGAGCCACTGCTGAGCGCGCCGCACTATCACGACGAGCATGATCTATCTCTGCCGCCGAACAGTGCCCTGGAGGCCGCACCCGCATCGGCTTCGACCCTTAATTCGGAGCCAACTGCGCCGATCGAGGATAGGTGGTTGGACGCCGCCTCGGGGGCTGCGATCCCAATAGCGATCGAGCCGAACACCAGCCCCGCACTCCACGAGACTCGTGACTCCAAGGAGCTGGAATCCTCTCCGAACTCCGAACCCTCCGCGCCCCTGCCGATCGAATCCGATTGGGTGCCGATGATGGAGTTTACTGCCACGGACATCTTTCAGCACTCACCTTTCAGCGATATTCTGAAGTCACTAAAGTCTCTCTCTTTATCAGGAGAGCCTTGGCCGGACTACGGTCAGCAAGGTTGGGATACGGACGATTAAGAAATTCAAAGCCCACCCACCACCCACTTTGTAGCCACTGTCGACGATTTAACCGACATGCTCGATTTCGACTCCGAAGACATCGACGGTATGGACACCGATGCAGGAGACGATGAAGAACCAGCGCCTATTGGGCCCTGGAAAGCCACCTCGTCATATGACGTATACATGGTGGACGCACCAAAAGATGACAACAAGGAGCGGAAGGACGCACCGAAGGCTTGTTCCCTCGAGAAGCAGTCAAATCGGCGACGCAAGCGCCGCCCCAAATCCCGCCTCGACAGAAATAACAATCACACATACCCAGCGCTGGAGCAGGGCGAACCGCTGCCGGACAACGGCAATCCGGATAATCAAACCGAACAAACAAATTCTATCAAGGATAATGGTCCGGACGACATAACACCGGACAGGCACTCGGAGCAGTAGAATGCCCGTAAAAGGCTTGTTGCCACCGCGAGGAGTCTTAAAAAGCAGAAGAAAAGGCTCAAGGCTGTGCAAGACACACTCCAAATCAGATGGAGTAAAATACTCAACACAGCAGCCATTGTTGAGGAAATCGTTAACTGGTAGCTGCTCGGTTGGCTGGCGAGTAGGGGATTAATAGGCTAATCGGCAAGTTAATCGGCCATTTAATCAATTACTCGGGTGATTAATCGGTTAATCGGCTACTCGGTGACCCTACGAGTAGGGATTAATCGGCAAGTTAACTGGTTAATCGGATGAATTCTTGAACAGGGACAGCAGCGAG
The DNA here is from genome assembly GCF_003073215.2 of Triticum urartu. Taxonomy (NCBI): domain Eukaryota; kingdom Viridiplantae; phylum Streptophyta; class Magnoliopsida; order Poales; family Poaceae; genus Triticum; species Triticum urartu. The sequence goes on from NC_053024.1 coordinate 326,170,295, forward strand.
GTACGGCGATAATCGCCCCTCCAAGAGCTACCCAAAGCGGAAGCTGCTACCTGAATTCGATGAGGAGGCCTCAGACCCCCCACAACCACATATCAAAGCAGCCACCTGGCCGGATAGACGACCCCTCTACCAACACAGAGCGGCATACAACGCCACTTACAATACAACACGCGACCCATGCGAGGGCTCGCACCCAAAGGACGGTGCAACAAGATCCATCTATGGACCACGCAAGCGCGCCCCAGCATACAATGCAACACAACAAACATCCGAACAACGCGATACACCCATCTACAGGGGTGCCACACACCCCCTATGTTTCACCGATGAGGTACTGGACCATGAATTTCCAAAGGGATTCAAACCCGTAAACATAGAGATATACGACGGAACAACAGACCCTGGGGTCTGGACTGAGGACTACATCCTTCATATCCATATGGCTCGAGGAGATGATCTCCATGCCATCAAGTACTTACCACTCAAGCTCAAAGGGCCAGTTCATCACTGGCTTAAAGGCCTCCCCGAAAGCTCCATTGGAAGTTGGGAAGAGCTTGAAGATGCCTTTCGGGCAAATTTTCAAGGGACTTATGTCCGACCTCCGGATGCGTACGATTTGAGTCATATAACTCAACAACCCGGAGAGTCAGCCCGAAAGCTTTGGAACAGGTTTCTTACTAAAAAGAACCAGATTGTCGACTGTCTGGACGCCGAAGCCTTGGCAGCTTTTAAGCATAGCGTCCATGACAAATGGCTCGCCAGACACCTCGGCCAAAATAAGCCGAGAACGATGGCCGCATTAACAAGCCTCATGACCCGCTTTTGCGCGGGTGAGGACAGCTGGCTAGCCAGATGCAGCACCAGCAACCCTAGTACATCTGAAGTTAGAGATGGAAACGGGAAATCACGGCGCAACAGCAATAACAAACACCAGAATAAAGAAGACAGCACGAAGGGCACGGCAGTAAACGCCGGATTCAAAAGATCTCGGCCAGGTCAAAAGCCGCCCTCTAAAGGCACCAGGGATAAACTGTCCAACCTCAACAAAATTCCGAACCAAGTATGTCAGATGCATAGTACCCCTGGTAAACCTGCTAATCATACCCACAGAGAATGTTGGGTCTTCAAGCAGTCCGGCAAGCTCAACGCCGTACACAAGGAGGATACACCAAGTGAAGACGATGACGAGCCTCCCAAGCAAGACACTGGGGAACAAAAGAAATTTCCACCAGAAGTCAAAACAGTAAACATGTTACATGTGATCAAGGGAAAAACAACGCGGCACTCCCAGGAAAATATACCCAAGTGCATGTCACCGCGAAGTCCTGCCACTGGTTGTCTCAACCAATCACTTTCGACCATCGCGATTACTCAGCAAGTATCCGACGCGCAGGATGGGCTGCCCTGGTATTAGACCCAGTAATTGGCGGATATCACTTCACACGAGTCTTGATGGATGGTGGCAGCAATCTAAACCTAATATAACAGGATACAATCCGCGGGATGGGGTTAGACCCAACAAAAATTCGCCATAGCAATACTACCTTTAAAGGAGTAAGGCCAGGCCCAGGGGCTCGTTGTACGGGCTCCCTCCTACTACAAGTTATATTCGGCTCCCCCGATAACTTCCGTCGTGAGCATTTAACCTTCCACATCGCTCCGTTCCAAAGTGGCTATCAAGCACTGCTCGGACGCGAAGCTTTTGCTCGCTTTCATGCAATACCACACTACGCCTCCCTCACACTCGAGATGCCCGGACCACGTGGCATCATTTCAGTGAACGGAAATATCAAGCGATCTCTGCGTGCCGAAGAGAGTGCGGCTGCCCTGGCAGCCGCACACTAAAGGCGCCCGGACCAGCGAAAGCATCCAATAGGTCGTCAAGACCTCAGACACAACTAATCAAGTCCGGCGCCGCTATTTATACCGAATAAGTGGTCACACCCCTATTTGTCAATACAAGGGGCTCAACGCGCGCAGACAAGTGGCAATTTTTTCTCATCTTGAATTATACATGGTTTCTTTAAAAACTATCTTTTTGCACGACAACTTTTTTCACCTAAACTCCTCTCTTTTACAGACGATCATCGTGCTACACCCATCCAAGATACGGCACAACGGAGACACAGGCGCAGACGTGCAGTAGGGACCCGCTCCAAGGATTCTTTTTAGATTAAGACCCTGCGTAAACCTTTTTTACTGTCTCTTGTTGATACATATCCACCGTTAAGAAGGATGCTGACGTCTTGGCATGTGGCCACGCCAGAACAATGCACGTACCTGGACACAAGGGGCTTCTTACAAAGTCCATTATTTAGGCCTGGTTTATACCACAAAGACCGAATACCTTAGGGAGTGTTCGGCGTCGTGAGTTTGGCCCTATATGCATCACCTTCAAATCATTGTCTTTGGTCAAATGTTGGGTTTGCCCGGCTCCTGTGTTTTGGTGCCTTACGTTCTGCTTTACCGGCTCAGGTAGAACCAGGAGAACTACTGCGATTGTGCCCTGGTTCATCCGGATGAGCAGCTCAGTAGAGAAAGCCGAAAACTGACTATCATGATATAGCGTGAGACTGGTCAACCACTCGATGACCTGTTGGAATGTTAGAACTCCTCCGCCTTAACGAAGGGCCGTTTTCCGGCCAGGCATGTACGCACCCCGGGATCGGGAGAGTGCGGAGCCACCAGGGGCTATCTAGTAGCCCCACTGTCAAACTCCTATGGCTAAGTGAAAGTGCTAAAGCATTATAGTCCGGTTGCCTCGCTCGCTCCACTATCACTTCCTTAATAGGACCAAGACGTTGGGTTAAGTGTGAACACGTGTTTTTTGCTAGCACCTCCGCATTATATGAGTGGGAGTTGAAGCCGACGGCTACAATCTTTCAGGTTATACACATGTATACATAAACAGCCGCCTAGGAGGCATCATATTACTTTCAGGCAAAAGTATAAAAATAGCCTTATCAAAATTTATAAAAGCATTTCGCTTACAATGATATTACATATCACTCAAACATAATATTTTTTGAGCATTGGGTCTCTATCAAACGAGCACCCTCAAGAACTTCTTCAAAGTAGTGCTCAGCAGCCATTCGACCTATGGCCGAATCCCGCGCTGCAACAGTGGTAGCATCCATCTCTGCCCAGTATGCTTTAACACGGGCAAAGGCCATCCGTGAGCCCTCTATGCACGCCGACCTCTTCATCGCATTAATGTGCGGCACCACGTCAAGGACCTGCTGCACCAAGCTGAAATAGCTGTTCGGTTTTGGCCTTTCCGGCCATAGCTGATCCACAACAGACCTCATGGCGAGTCCGGACAACCTATTCAGTACGGCCCATTCGGCTAATTGGTCGGTCAATGAAAGCGGACGCTCGGGACAATGGAATTGTGTCCAAAACAGCTGGTCCACTTCACGGTCCGTCTGACCCTAGAAGTACTTGGCCGCATCGGCAGCGCTCGCCCCCAAATCCATATACACATCGTCCGAACTCCACAGCCGATCCAGAGAGGCATACCGTGGATATCCGAACTTCCTCCGCAACATAAAGGATTTCCCAGCTACAATATCCCCGGCTTCCCGCAGCTCCTCCATCTTCGCCCTCATAGCAGAGCGGATGTCTTTTCTCGTCACAGCAGCCTTCTCAAGGTCCGATGACTTCGCTAGGTTTTCCTTTTCAAGAACCCGGCAATGGTCGGCGGTGGCTTTTAATTCTATGGCCATCTTGGCCATCTTATCTCGGCTCTCGCCATGCCCGGCCTTCTAGGCTTTCAACTCTTCGGCCGCCTTCAAAGCAGCCGCATTACCAAACCTCGCTTGTTCCTTGGCTCGGGCAAGTTCTGCCCGCAAGGCTTCAACAGTGGCAGCTCCATCTGCAGTCACAACATATTAAAGATACTGGCGTCGTGCTGCTCTTACTATGTGGCATTTACCAGATAATGACACTTACCATGTGCCTTGTCAAGCCTTTTGTTAACAAGCTCGATGTCGGCGTCTGCCGCATCCAACTGCCATTTTAAATGGGCAAACTCGCTAGTCCGGCTAGCCACCAGAGCTTCCATCACCTGCACATCGAGGCAGTATGGTTACTACCTGGGAATATGATCCTCTGTTCGTCGTCGTTTCCGATGACAACCAGAGTCTCTGGGGCTACTATCTACACAGGGCACACCTAGCATGTGCAGGACTATCATACACTATTTTACGTACCTCAAAGCCTGTCAGTAGACTCATAAAAGCTTCATGCAATCTGCTTTCGGCGGACGAGATTCTCTCCATCACCGTATTCATCAGCACATGGTGTTCATATGAGATGGCCGCTCGCCCCACCAACTCCCTCAGAACATCTGATCGCACACCAGACGGTGCCGGACTCTTTTTTCTGCTCTCTTCAGGAGCCGGACACTGTGAGCTTCGGGGGTCAATGGGATTATCTTCTGACCTCACCGGACTTGGAGAGGCCCTCCACGACGACACTTCGGGGTCGCCCGCTTCCGGAGCGAAGGAGTCTGGACGAGGTGTTTTGCTCTCCATCATCTCTGGAAGAAGATCCCCCGAAGACGAGCTCATCTGAGAGGGGCTAAGGCCCGAACTGCAAAGATATATGCGGTGGTTATTTTCTCAGAAGAAGAAGATGGCATACCTGTACTATTAAAGTATTTCGGGCCACTTACGACTCGCTGGATAATTGATCCCCCCGTGGACTTTGTGTGGCAAAAGCACCCCCCAAGGTAGGACCCTCTATGGGAGACTTCTTCTCCCGTTTAGAAGCTTCGGCTTCCGAATCCCCGGGCACAGTCCTTTTCCTCCCCCGGTCGTCTTCCTTCATGGAGACGCTCGCTCCCTCGGTTAGAATGGGCAGCATTGGGGGCCCGCGTCCGCCTGTATTGTCCTTCCCAGTATCTTCCTTCAAGGGCTCCGGGTAGGGTGCGACCTGGAGCATCTTTCCCAATACCGGATTGTCCAAACCCTCAGGGAGGGGGGCCAAACACCGAATCAACTTCCCCTTTGTTAGCCGGTCCTGGTCAAAAAGCAAACTCTCAGAAATAACTTCGTAACAAATGAGAGATAGTATGTTCGGCCGGAAGATTCCTTACATGTTCGGCGGCGCGGTTACTGCTCAGGCCCACGTCCTCGGTGATTTTCAGACACTCTACCTGAGGTCCGAAGAATGACTTGTACATCTCCTCGTGCGTCAGGCCGAGGAAATTTTGGATGACACGCGGTCCCTCGGGATTGAACTCCCATAAGCGAAGGGGCCGGCGTTTGCAAGGCTGGACTTGACGAACCAACATAACTTGTATTACCGCAACCAAACTAAAATCTCCATTGAAGAGATCTTGAATGCGGCTTTGCAATATAGGCACGTCCTTGGATGGACCCTAACTTAGACTTTTGTTGATCCATGACATCAGTTGTGGTGGACGGCCCAAGCGGAAAACAGGGGCGGCCGCCCACTTGGCACTTCTAGGAGCTGTGATGTAGAACCACTCCTGTTGCCACAATTCAGACACCTCTGGAGTGGAACCTTTGGGCCATGGAGCTCCCGTCATCTTGCATATTGAGGCACCTCCACACGCTGCATGTTGCCCCTCGATCATCTTCGGCTTTACTTCAAAGGTCTTGAGCCACAGGCCAAAGTGAGGGGTAACCCGGAGGAAGGCCTCACACACGACAATAAATGTCGTGATATGAAGAAAGGAGTCCGGAGCTAGATCATTGAAATCTAGCCCGTAATAAAACATCAAACTCCTGATGAAAGGATCCAAAGCAAGGCCTAGACCTCGGAGGAAGTGGGAGACGAACACGACGTTCTCGTTGGGTTCGGGGGAGGGGACGTCCTGCCCTCGGGCAGGCAGCCGATGCAAAACCTCGGCGGTCAGATATCTGGCCTCCCTCAACTTTTTGATGTCTTCTTCCGTGACGGAGGAAGGCACCCATCGGCCTTGAAGGCTAGATCCGGACATGATTGAAGGTTCGGAGCACCTGACCTGAACTTTGGGTGTTTGAGCTTGAGGTGGGGGAAGGATTCGATTGAGCACGGGAGGGAAAAATAAAAGCCTTGTCCCTTTATAAAGAGGGTGAATATCAAGCGTCCTCTCTGTGGCCGTTTGGACTTGCCTATAGTCTAGGAGTCCTAGAAGCGGTTGGGTTACCCATGCCCGTATTGATGAGAATCCCAGAATAAGGGGACACGATCTCTGCTTTAACAAGACGTGCCAAGGAAACCGCCTCACATGACGCGCTAAGGTGGGATAATAAAACGATTCGAATAAAGGCTTGGCCATGGTGCGTCACACTATGGCAATATGTGGAAACTTATTTTGCAGAGCCGGACACTATCTTTGTGTTCAAAATCTTCTATGAAGTACTTGGAGGAGGAACCCGCCTTGCAATGCCGAAGACAATCTGCGCGCCGGCCTCGTCGTCGTTGAAGCCTGGTTCAGGGGCTACTGAGGGAGTCCTGGATTAGGGGGTGTCCGGATGGCCGGACTATACCTCCAGCTGGACTCCTGGACTATGAAGATACAAGATTGAAGACTTCGTCCCATGTCCGGAAGGGACTTTCCTTAGCGTGGAAGGCAAGCTTGGCGGTATGGATATGTAGATCTCCTACCATTGTAACCGACTTTGTGTAACCCTAACCCTCTCCGGTGTCTATATAAACCGGAGGGTTTTAGTCCGTAGGACAACATACAGAACAACAATCATACCATAGGCTAGCTTCTAGGGTTTAGCCTCTCCGATCTCGTGGTAGATCTACTCTTGTACTAACCATATCATCAATATTAATCAAGCAGGACGTAGGGTTTTACCTCCATCAAGAGGGCCCGAACCTGGGTAAAACTTCGTGTCCCTTGCCTCCTGTTACCATCCGGCCTAGACGCACAGTTTGGGACCCCCTACCAGAGATCCGCCGGTTTTGACACTGACAATGGGCATCTCCATAGCCCGTTGATACGCCTAGTTGATGTGATACTATCTTCTCCTTTTTGTCTTCTCCACAACCACCATTCTATTCGACCTATAGTGCTATGTCCATGGCTCACGCTCATGTATTGCGTGAAGATTGAAAAAGTTTGACAACATCAAGAGTATGAAACAATTGCTTGGCTTGTCATCGGGCTTGTGCATGATTTAAATATTTTGTGTGATGCAAATAGAGCATAGCCAAACTATATGATTTTGTAGGGATACCTTTCTTTGGCCATGTTATTTTGAGAAGACATGATTACTTTGTTAGTATACTTGAAGTATTATTATTTTTATGTCAATATTAACATTTTGTCTTGAATCTTTCGAATCTAAATATTCTTGCCACAATAAAGAGAATTGCATGGATAAATATGTTAGGTAGCATTCCACATCAAAAATTCTGTTTTTATTATTTACCTACTCGAGGACGAGCAGGAATTAAGCTTGGGATGCTTGATACGTCTCCAACGTATCTATAATTTTTATTGTTCCATGCTATTATATTATCAACCTTGGATGTTTTATATGCATTTATATGCTATTTTATATGATTTTTGGGACTAACCTATTAACCTAGAGTCCAGTGCCAGTTTCTGTTTTTCCTTGTTTTTGAGTTTTACAGAAAAGGAATACCAAATGGAGTCCAATTGACGTGCCAATTTTTGACGATTTTTTATGGACCAAAAGAAGACCCCAGAGTAAAAGAGTTGGGCCAGAAGAGTCCCGGGCCATCCACAAGGGTGGGGGGCGCGCCCACCCCCCTAGGCGCATGGGCCTTGCCGTGGACGACTCGGGCACCTCCTTGACGTGAGACCTGACGCCAAAAATTCCTATAAATACAGAAACCTCCAGAAAATAACCTAGATCGGGAGTTCGCCGCCAGAAGCCTCCGTAGCCACCGAAAACCAATCTAGACCCGTTCCGGCACCCTGCCAGAGGGGGAATCCTCTCCGGTGGCCATCTTCATCATCCCGGTGCTCTCCATGACGAGGAGGGAGTAGTTCTCCCTCGGGGCTGAGGGTATGTACCAGTAGCTATGTGTTTGATCTCTCTCTCTCTCGTGTTCTTGAGGTCGGCATCTTGATGTATCGTGAGCTTTGCTATTATAGTTGGATCTTATGTTTCTCCCCCACTCTCTTGTAATGAATTGAGTTCCCTTTGAAGTTATCTTATCGGATTGAGTCTTTAAAGATTTGAGAACACTTGATGTATGTCTTGCCGTGCGTATCTGTGGTGACAATGGGATACCACGTGATTCACTTGATGTATGTTTTGGTGATCAACTTGCGGGTTCCGCCCATGAACCTATGCATAGGGGTTGGCACACGTTTTCGTCGTGATGATCTCCGGTAGAAACTTTGGGGCACTCTTTGAGGTCTTTGTTATGTGTTGGTTGAATAGATGAATCTGAGATTGTGTGATGCATATCGTATAATCATACCCAACATTGGATACTGAGGTGACATTAGGGTTTTGGTTGATTTGTGTCTTAAGGTGTTATTCTAGTATGAACTCTTGAATAGATCGATTAGAAAGAATAACTTTGAGGTGGTTTCGTACCCTACAATAATCTCTTCGTTTGTTCTCCGCTATTAGTGACTTTGGAGTTTACTCTTTGTTGCATGTTGAGGGATAGTTATATGATCAAATTATGTTATTATTGTTGAGATAACTTGCACTAGTGAAAGTATGAACCCTAGGCCTTGTTTCAACGCATTGCAATACCGTTTACGCTCACTTTTACCACTTGCTACCTTGCTGTTTTATATTTTCAGATTACAAAAACCTTTATCTACCATCCATATTGCACTTGTATCACCATCTCTTCGCCAAACTACTGCACCTATATAATTTACCGTTGTATTGGGTGTGTTTGGGACACAAGAGACTCTTTGTTATTTGGTTGTAGGGTTGTTTGAGAGAGACCATCTTCATCCTACGCCTCCCACGGATTGATAAACCTTAGGTCATCCACTTGAGGGAAATTTCCTACTGTCCTACAAACCTCTGCACTTGGAGGCCCAACAACGTCTACAAGAAGAAGGTTGTGTAGTAGACATCAATGGCATTCACACAAAGCATGTCTAAACTAACCAGATGACATATTTTCGGACTGAGGGCTCCGCGGACCCAAGATAGATTCAAACTATGGGTGCGTGCGAAGCACTCAACCTCCCCAGACTGCAAACTCGCCGATCACACGGCCTAGCTTGATGAACTGGAAGGAAATGGAACACAGTAGTTTACCCAGGTTCGGGCCACCTTGCGATGTAAAATCCTACTCCTGCTTTGTGGTGGATCAGCCTCAAGGTGGGTTGAGGATGAACTAGTATAGTGGTAGAACAATATCAGGAGGTGAGTTCTTGTGTTTGTGTGAGCTGGTGAGGGTGTGGATGCTCTAGATCCGGATCCATCCCCTTCTTATGGTGGTGGCTAGGCTATACTTATAGTGTCCTTGGTCCTCTTCCCCCAAACGAAGGCAGGAAGGGATCCCACAACGACCAAATTCGAAGGGAGACAACTAATACATCTTATCCTAACGAAAGGTGGTCTTCACCTGCAAAGATTCTAGTCGTGACACCATGGTGGGCTCGGCGATGACTTCCGTCCTGGCGATCTTGGTCTTGTTGCATGGAAATGGAAACATTTGGTTGATGCCTTGGGACTCCAAGCTTGCGCTTGCCTCTTTAGCACCAAAGAGGAAACCTGTTGTACTATGCCCACTGGTGCCCACCTGGCCTTGGTCGTCATGGCTTGCGTCATCCAAACCTAATGAGCTGAGGGCTTGCATAGAAATCTCTGCTCCTCAGGGGCCAACCTAAGGAGGCTGCGCCTTATGGAGGTCTTGGCGTCATCCGCCTCGCGAGGGTCTTGTGTTGTTGGTGCTGAAGGTTGGTCGTACCATGTCGTCAATGGAGCCACGCCATGGGCCGCAGGCAGGCAAGTCTGGGTACCCCGGTTCCCAGAATGCCGACAGTAGCTAGGAGCGCTCGGACTTGGCTTCGAGGCGATGCCAAAGGGCAATGGCGGAGTGCCATGGGCCCCAACCGCCTGCGGCCTCGGTCGACGCATGGTGCTTGATGGGACATGGTCGTCTTCGCTTCCCCATGCTGCCTCGGCAACCATTCGACTTGACAAGAGCCTGCTGCATGCAAAAAGAGTCATCATTACCGCGGATCGTGGAGGCCGGCAGTTGGCCTCCCTCTAGCTATAAATGGGGGGCGGGGCGGAGCCCCCTGCCCGTCTCCATCTTCTCGCTGGTCGCTCTTTATTCTTCCTTCTTGTCTCACTGTCTTGCCGAAGCATCCATGGCGCCGATCAGGAGGTTTTCCGTGGCAGAGAAGGGAAAAGCTCCTGGGGAGGAGCTCGGGCTACTTCCACCGAAGAAAAGGCTTGGCCGCTCCCGCGATGCCGGCGAGGTGCAGGAGGTGACACGGCCTTGGTACGAGCGGCCTCCGCCTGGCTTCCCGATCCCTATGTACGCCCGCGCACAGAGCTCTGGGCAGTGGGGTAATGCCAAGCCCTGCACGGGTCGGGGTCGCGGGAGACAGGCCGCGGCTGCACGGCCAGCCGGCCTGTGAACCCACACAGAGGGCATGCCACGCAAGTTCATGGTGTGGGCAGAAATGCCGCCACGCATGTGGATCCGGCTCTTGAGGTTCTTTGCCGAGGAGATACCGTCGAGGTGTCCCGCCGAGTTGTGGCTGCAACACGCCGGGTGCTGCAGCCAAGCCACGGGAGCGGAGGTCGATGTCGTCCCCCGGGCGATGTCTTCATGACTCGAGGATGGGGCGAGATTGCCCATGCCTGCTGTCCGGAGGGGGCCCTCTCCATCCACTTCGAGTACGACGGAGCCGCCACGCTTTTCTTCAAGGTCTTCGACAAAGACGGCCGGTGCTTGGAGTGCTGCTCCGGAAGAAGCGATCCGCGCGGTGCGGCCACGGGCATTGAAGTTGCCCTTGTCCTTGCCAGCAGCTCCTCCAGCAGCAGCGGCGACTCCCTCAATCCAGCGATTCTCCGTAGTGCAGCGATGACAGGTACGATCCGCCGAGCTCTCGCCGTGCCCGGAGCACAGCAGCGGCGTTCGTCCGGCGTCGTCGGTGATGCCCTGCGACCGGGGTTCTTCCAGGTCCTCCTCTTTTGTTTTCCTTGCACGGAATTGTGACCAAGAAACTATAATGCTTTTGCTTCGATGTTATTATTCCTAGCCCGATGTTTTGATTGCGTATCTCGCCTTGGCACGGTGCTCCTTTTTGTTCTTGTGGTAGCTTAGTGCTCTACGCTGACAGGACCCAGTCCCTAGGCAGGCTTCAGCTGTCGCTGGTATGCCAGGTCGCGGTGCTGTGGTCAAGGCCAGGAGGTGAGCGGCCCAAGGTCCGGTAAGAGCCCCTAAGGTGCGATGCTCAGGAGGTCCCCTTTTAGCATGCAAGCAGCTTCCTGAAGGCCAAAAAGGGAAGTGGCATTGCCCGAGCGAGATTGCCAGAGTCAAAATACTCGGTGTGAGGTTCACGCCGACACGTATGAGGTGACTTATCTTGACGAGTCCGCGGTGATTCCCTTGTGCGATGCCTGACCGTATTGTGGTGGTGGCGCTTCTAGGCAGGGTGTCAATCTCCCCTTTTCCCACTTATATAGATGCCCTACGTCCTCGAGTCCCGGCCCTCGAGTGAGGCTTCGCCGCTGCTGGTATGCCGGGTCGCGATGTCGTGGTCAAGGCCAGGGGGTGAGGGCTCGAGACCAGTAGGAGCCCCTAAGGCGCGATGCTTGGGAGCCCCCTTTAACGCGCAAGCAAATTGCATTAAAATGAAGTGGCCGGCGAGGCCGCCCGTAGTCTGGCTCCGGAGGTTCCTGATACGTCTCCGTCGTATCTATAATTTTTTTTGTTCCATGCCAATATTCTACAACTTTCATATACTTTTGGCAACTGTTTATACTATTTTTGGGACTGACATATTGATCCAGTGCCCAGTGCCAGTTCCTGTTTGTTGCATTTTTTTGTTTCGCAGAAAATCCATATCAAACAGAGTCCAAATGGGATAAAAACTGACAGATTTTTTTTGGAATATATCTGAATTTTGGGAAGAAGAATCAACGCGAGACGATGCTCGCGGGGCCCACGAGGCAGGGGGCACGCCCCTGACCCTCATGGACACAGCATAAGGCAGTTGGTGCCCTTCTTTCACCGCAAGAAAGCTAATATCCGGATAAAATCGTCTCCAAATTTCAGCCCAATCGGAGTTACGGATCTCTGGGAATATAAGAAACGGTGAAAGGGCAGAATCTGGAACGCAAAAATAGAGAGAGACAGAGAGACAAATCCAATCTCGGAGGGGCTCCTGCCCCTCCCATGACATGGAGGCCATGGACCAGAGGGGAAACCCTTCTCCCATCTAGGGGAAAGGTCAAGGAAGAGGAATAAGAAGGGGGGCTCTCTCCCCCTCTCTCTCGGTGGTGCCGGAACGCCGCCGAGGCCATCATCGCGACAACGATCTACACCAACAACTACACCACCATCATCACCAACTCTTCCCCTCTCTATGCAGTGGTGTAACCCCTCTTGTACCCGCTATAATCTCTACTTAAACATGGTGCTCAACACTATATATTGTTTCCCAATGATGTAAGGCTATCCTATGATGTTTGAGCAGATCCGTTTTGTCCTATGTGTTAATTGATGATTGTGATTGGTTTGAGTTGCATGTTTTATTATTGGTGTTGTCCTATGGTGCTCTCTGTGTCATGCAAGTGTGTGGGATCCCCGCTGTAGGGTTTGCAATATGTTCATGATTTGTTTATGGTGGGTGGCGTGAGTGACAGAAGCACAGACCCGAGTAAGTAGGTTGTTTGCGTATGGGAGTAAAGAGGACTTGATGCCTTATAATGCTATGGTTGGGTTTTCCCTTAATGATCCTTAGTAGTTGTGGATGCTTGCTAGAGTTCCAATCATAAGTGTATATATTCAAGAAGAGAAAGTATGTTAGCTTATTCCTCTCCCTCAAATAAAATTGCAATAATGATTGCCAGTCTAGTTAACGATTGCCTAGGGACAAATAACTTTCTTGTGTGACAACAAGCTCTCTACTAAAACTAACTCAGTTGTGTCTTTATCTAAACAGACCCTAGCTTTTATTTACGTGCTCTTTATTATCTTGCAAACCTATCCAACAACACCTACAAAGTACTTCTAGTTTCATGTTTGTTCTAGTAAGGCGAACGTTAAGCGTGCGTAGAGTTGTATCGGTGGTCGATAGAACTTGAGGGAATATTTGTTCTAACTTTAGCTCCTTGTTGGGTTCGACAATCTTACTTATCGGAAGAGGCTACAATTGATACCCTATACTTGTGGGTTATCAAGACCTTTTTCTGGCGCCATTGCCGGGGAGTTATAGCGTGGGGTGAATATTCTCGTGTGTGCTTGCTTGCTTTATCACTAAGTTTTTTTTATCTGCTATTCTAAGTTGTTCTCTATCTTTAGTTATGGATATGGAACACGAAATACCAAAAAACTTAGGTTTACGTTCTACTCATGGAGATGGGGAACCTCCTGAAACCGTCGATGCTCAATGTAACACCCCAAAATTCTAAATTTTTGAATGTTATAATAAATAGATAGATTTGTTTGATTGTTTGACTGATTGACTGAAAATGAGTGAAATTTGAAACTTTTAAAGTTAAATGAGAGGGAATAAAATGACTTTCCCAAAACTTGCACCTTACTTTCATGATCTCCTTGAATTCAAATTCTTTTCATCACAAAACCCTGGAGAGAAGATAACATGACTTTTTCCATTTTAAATAAATGAAAAGGGATTTTAAACTAATTCAAATTCAGAAACTTTAAAAAATTAAAGATTTTCATCAGAGAAGATAAAATGACTTCTCCAAAACATATGAAATATGAGTTGGAAGTTTAAAAGGATCAAATTCAAAGTCCTTTTGAAATTATTTTCAATTAGGAGTTATTTGGGTTTTATTCAAATTATTTTTCTCCAAAAATAAAGTATACGGAAAATAGGGTAACATGATTCCCTACAATATAAAATTGGAGAGAAATTAATTTGAAATCATTTTGGTATTTTTAAAATGATTTTTACTGGATTTTATTAGAGTAGTAGCACTGTTTGATTTATTTGATTTTTTGTGGATTTTATGTGATGCTAGAAAAATGTTCATGTTGTAGACAATCTTTTTCTGAAATTTTTGATATATTATATGCCTATTTAATATTTTTATTTCTTTGGTTTTATTATTTTTTGATTGTCTATGTTTAAAAAAATGTTTATAAAAAAACTTCTTCTCGGACTGACTGGGCCAAAGCCCAGCAGGCCCAGCGCCGCGCCGGCCCACCCCGGTCATCCCCGAGCTCCAGCGGGGGACCGCACCCAGCACGTGTCCGCCGGCCGCCGCCTCTCTGCCCCTTCCCCACGCCACCGCGCCTCCCCTCCTCCTATAAAGCCGCCGCCCGGACACCCCTCTCTATCCCGCATCTCGCCACTCGAAGCCGAGCCGCCGCCGCGCTGTTGGCAACCACCGCCCGCACTTGCCGGAGTTCGAGCTCCGACGAGATCCGCCGCCATCGCCCCGCACCGTCCCGTCGCCCTCGACCGAAGCCGCCGCCTCCCTCGTCTCCGCCTCGTTGCCCCGCTCCTTCCGGTGGTGACGCCAGAGCCGGAGAGCCACCGGAGTTGCCGCCCCGGCTGAGACCAAAGCCGCCGCCGTCGTCCTTCCCGACTCCGGCGATCGCCATGGTAACCGCCGCCTCCCGATCCAACGATCCAGAGCGCGTCATTGTTTATTTTTCCAAAAACGTCTTTTCATGAGCGTTAACTAGTTCGATCTTTACAGCGAACATATTCATTAGATTAGGTACTGTGCTGAAAGTTCGTCCGTTAGGGTTTTCTTTTTATTTTTAGTTTTCTCCGAGGGACTCGTTTGTGAATATTTTATTTACAAATTTGCCCCTGTTTTTCAAACGATCACTACTTTTTACTCGATTGTCCAAATGCAACGAAACCAATGCCCACTTCTTCGTTATGATCCCCTCCATCGAGTAAAACAACTTAAACATGTTTTTGAAAATTTAAAATTTGATTTCAAACAGATTTGAATTTGAATCTTCTTTTGATCATAACTTGAGTTTTATAACTCTGTTTGAGTTGGTTCTTTTTGCAAATCGAAGCTCTTGACCTAACTTTTTGATAAGGCCAAATTCACATAATTTTGGTACTATTAGAAATTGTTTTATGTTGCAAGAGTTATTTTCTTGGTTTTGATGTTTTCCGAACTGTTTTCTTCATTCTTCCCGATCTTTCGAGTGATTCCTTATGTGTGGTTACTATTTCTTGCTCACGATAGATTGAACGAAGTGTGACGAGTAGAACTATCAGGAGTTATAAGTGTGAATCATCTTCATCAACTGTACAAGGCAAGTAACACTTTGATCATACCTCTTTACTACCCAGTTTTATTGCATTAGATCAATCCTCAAACAATTGCAAGGTTATGATCTGATTAAATTGTGGGTTGGGAAGTAGAAGAGGTAGTACCTATTCACCTTTTTTTATCAACCCTTTGGGAGTTACTTTTACGTTGCTTCTATTGCTATGCTATGCTCGTAGACGTGGTTTGGGTGAGTGTATCCATGACAGATATGAGTTTTGTTAATTAATGGTTAACTTAAGGTGGCAACTTTACACATCTGGGTGGATTGAGGCACCTGGGGAATCCAGTGATTGCCTGTATTTGGAAATCCCGAGGTACCATGTGATTTTCCTATGGACCACCACCCAGGCTCAAAGGGATCATAAGATTATTCATGCAGGAAATCCCGATGTACCGTGTGATTTTCCATGTGTAGCCACATGCCATTATGGGCTCTGGCATAGTTGGGTAAGTTGTGGGAAACCTTTCCATGATGGGATAGCAGATGTAAGGGATTGTAGGTGTACCGACCTATCTATCGGTTAAGGGGACCTCTTCGGAAAGACTGTGTTTCGGTCATCTGTTTCTCAAAGATCATGTAGTGCGAGAAATCCAATGGAGGAAATCGAGTCTTGTGGGGAAAAGTGCACAAACCTCTACAGAGTGTACAAACTAATCATGGTTAGTCGTGTCCTCAGTTATGGACATCTTGAGTATCTGGTTCTTGGATTATCATGTTGATCTCATCACTCTAAATTAATTTTGTTGGGTTATTAATTACCTTTTAATTGGGATTGAGAGGGGGTTTACCTTCTCAATATTTGAAACCAACTTTGTAGTTAAATAAATTATATTCCTTTGATGTAGGGAAAAATTGGCTTTTCGCAAAAACATTATAACCATAGGTCCTTTCTATATTGATAGCCTTTATTCATCATTATCCTATGGTGTGAATTTGCCAGTACATTCAATGTACTGACCCCTTTTGGCTGCAACGTCTCATATTGCAGGAATCTTACGACGAGTAAGTGATACGTTAGGGTTACGATTTCTACACTCAACTTTGCCATTGGTGTTGATGGGAATCCACAACGTTGTTGTTACTTCCACTTTTTGGATTGAGGTAATAGTATTTACATTACTTTATACATGTGATTTACCTTTGTTATAAATCCTCGAGTACTGTGTGTGTCAGCATACCGATCCAGGGATGACACTTAAGCACAGAGACTTGACTGTCTGAGGTCGGGTCGCTACAAGATGGTATCAGAGCACATGTTGATTGTAGGACGTGACCCCTAGAAACTGGCAAGCCCATAGGAAAGATTTTTCGCTACAACTTTCTTGTCAAAAGGATCTTTTACCTCTCTTCTCTTCTGAGCTTATTCAAAAAATTCCTTTTAGTGGGACTATACCCCTTTCCCCATTTGACCACACGAAGATTCGACTGAGGAGACCACTCCAAGAAATACAAGATATCGGACAACTAAGACCACTTCGGAATGAAGAGGATTTTACCGTGCATTATGATAATGGAAACTACAACGGTTGAAGACTCCGAACACTGGGAGAATTTGAAGGCTCTGAAGAATTTCCAGATTTAGTATGACCTAGGAAGGCTACCCTTATGGAACTTGGCTGACTGAGGAAGCTGTCAATAACCGAGATCAAGGTGTATCAGAGAAAGACCAGAGCATGGAGCATTAGAACTCAATGTTTTTGTCAAGAAAACCCTAAGGCAGGAGATATCAACTATGGAATGATAGCTCATGGAAATGATAAGAGCAGAAACACGGCTATCTACGATGTTATCGCCCGCTTATGCTATTGTCACCATGCTAAGATAACCATGCATTTCTTTGGAAGGATTGGATGATAAGAAGGCTGACGGAGTACCTATCAACAAGATGAAGTTTTAACCTTAGCTGGTGTATCGCCAGGATCTGGAGTGTTACCTCAAGAAGTTAAGATGGACCTACAGGAAGCAGTATTTGATAAGGAAGTATTTTGTGAAGAACTCAGGACCCTAGAAGCTGAAAGTAGCCAAGCGAGAGGAGCAGAACCTCGAGAATACTGGAGATTTGTCATGAACTGAAGGACAGTAGGACCATGGCTCATTGCCAAGGATGTTGAAATCTAGAAGTTTGGAATGCAACTCCAGAAATATTGAAGGACGCCACGAGAGACTTCACGTCAATAGAGATGATCTGGCAAAAGAACTTGAGAAAGGCAAGCATGATCAGAAGAAGCCATTGGAGGCATGAACAAGACTTGAAGAGTTTGGCGACGTTGAAGATTTATTGACCTTTAGAAGACCAAACCCCTATTATACACTTACGTTAGATGCAACGTTTGTGAGCTGTCATTTGTTCGATGTTTTCCCGATAGCCACAAAATAAAATCTGTCTTTTCAAAACTACTGACTGCTTTGTCTGTATCCCTCTCGGTCTCTCTTATCTCACCCAAAACCATGGACCCAATAAAGATGAATGAAGATGAGCTTGTATTTTCTGGACCGATGAGTCAATTGGAGATGGACTGATGGATTCAGAACATGGAGAATCACCTAAAGAATAACCCTATAGTTGGAAAGGATATGACCTAACATGCTCTTCAGTGCTTTGAAAGAGGTGCTGCTACTTGGTGGAGGATGTACCAAACCATCAATGGATGGCAAGGAGTAACCACTTGGAAAGAATTTAAGTTGACTCTGCAAAGATCTCGTCTTGTGTCCCGGAAGTTGAAGCCTTATGGGAAGGATACGAAGAAACCTTGTGCATGCAAGATTTGTGGAGAAATAGGACACACCCATGAAGAACACAAGGATGAATGCCTTAATTGTGAAGGAAGTCACCCAGCTAAAGAATGCCCAACTAGGCAGATTACTTGTTTCTTGTGTGAAGGGACTACCCACTATCCTGCTCAGTGTCACATTTACCCCATGGTACGAAGAACCGTAAAGCAGAAGAAAGAAGTAAAGAATGGATCCCTTATGGAAATTTTAGAAGAACCCGTGATGAAGGAAGATGTCGGGGACACACCCAAAGAAGAACCAATTAAACCCCACACCACGTCATGCTATTCATGTGGAGAAGAAGGACACATCTCCCAGAATTGTATGAATAGGGATCTAGTAGAATTCCCAACGGAGGAAGTAGAGTATGAACCACAAGAAATAGAAGCCATGATTGGCATGGAAAGGTCCAGGAAGAGAAGTAGATTGGATTCCAGGAAGGACCTGAGTCATATCACCTATTACGGGTGTAAGGAGTCAGGGCACTACCTCAGCAGTTGCCCAAAAAGGAAACCTCGAGACTTGTCAGAAGTAATATGTTTTCTTTGTAATGGAGCAGGGCATTTTGCTAGAGAATGCCCCAAGGAGAAGGAGACTTGTGATAATTAGTGGTGTCTGTGAGAAATATAGTAGTATTAGGAACATTTCTTTTATCTTGAAGTGTTGAGTTGAGGCATGTAATGGAAATGCAGGAGATTGAAATGAATTGAGAAGCAACAAAGTTAGCATCGTTGGTACTGATGGGATTTTATGAGTCGTTACTCTATGAAGAAAGGTTTTGACCATTTTCGAGGACATGAGAAATATGGTCTATGGATGAGTTTGTGCATTTCAAGGGTGGTAGTAACTATGAGAACCCTTGACCCGTGGAAAGGATAATGATATTCCACAGAGTGGACCTCAGACAAAATAAGTATGAGTTTTATCTCGATATGTTGGATACCCCAAGAATATGAAGAGATGAAGTAGTATTGGATAAAGGAGGTATGATGTTGGAAATATGGATCAATGGATACTCCATGATGAGTCTGAGTAATCATGTCCTAGTTTGGTGCCAATAGAAGGAAGGAAGATAGTACAATTCGATGGATTTAAGAATTCTAGGAAGTTGGATGTTGGATTAATGATCAGCTGCCCCCATGATGAGTTCAAGGTTTACAAGTGATGAGATGGGCCATAACCCACAGGCCCCAGGACCTGCCAAGAAGCAAACACATTCTTGCTGAAGGAAAAACCCTGGAAGAAGTTATGATTTTATAGACAGACGATCTTATAGGAGTTTACGCAAAACCCGAGAGTTGTGAAGGAATGATAGATGTTTGTTTGGCTTGTAGAATCCATGGATTTATCCGAACTTAGTTTGTCGACAAGAGAAATTCTGCAATGCTTGTGAGGATGACCGAGTGTTAGAATGCGAGATTCACTAAACCGTATACAAGGTAATGATTTGGGTGCGGGATGGATTGATCACCATATTAACTTACTCTTATTGTTCGCCTTGCTATATGGGATGGTAAATCTGAGTGACTTACCTATAGTGGAGAGGTGATGATCAAAACCTTGTTTGAACCTTAGAATGGTAGAAGTATTTTTTCCCTTGTACAAGGCAGCTTATGCCAATCGTAGGATATATGGTGAGGTTCAGCCAGACCCATTTTCCTGCAGGAGAAACCATAAATTGTTGACCACCATGAGATGTCGATAGTTGTTTAGTATGGGCATCATACCTGTCAGCTAAGAAGATCAATTCATAGAAGGACCTCACCCAGAGAAAAGGAAAAAATAATTGAGGAAAAGGTTGTGCCACTAACGGAAGAGCCGGAGAAAGATTTTTCCTGAGAATCTGAGATAACCGACCCTGTCATCAATAATGATGGAGTATATGAGTTTCAATAGAGCCGTAACAATGTTTCTAAGGGTGGTAGCACCCCAGGCCACGAAGGCGGTCGATGGATTCTGAGAAGACCCCGACCATAACCTATTTCTTTCTAACCTCTCCGAATCTCGAGGACGGGATTCATTTTAAGGGTGATAGGTTTGTAACATCCCAAAATTCTAAATTTTGGAATGTTATAATAAATAGGTAGATTTGATTGATTGATTGACTGAAAGTGAGTGAAATTTGAAACTTTTGAAAGTTAAATGAGAGGGAATAAAATGACCTTCCCAAAACTTTCACCTTGCTTTTATGATCTCCTTGAATTCAAATTTTGTTCATCACAAAACCCTGGAGAGAAGATAACATGACTTCTTCCATTTTTAGTAAATGAAAAGGGATTTGAAAAGATTTGAATCTTATTTGGAAATATTTCAAATTCAGAAACTTTAAGCAACTCAATGATTTTCATGAGAGAAGATAAAATGACTTCTCCAAAACATATGAAATATGAGTTGGAAGTTTAAAAGGATCAAATTCAAAGTCCTTTTGAAATTATTTTCAATTTGGAGTTATTTCAGTTTTATTCAAATTATTTTTCCCCAAAAATAAAAAATACAGAAAATAGGGTAACGTGATTCCCTACAATAGAAAATTGGAGAGAAATTAATTTGAAATCATTTTGGTATTTTTAAAATGATTTTTACTGGATTTTTGTGGATTTTATTTGCTGCTATAAAAATGTTCATGTTGTAGACAATCTTTTTCTGAAATTTTTGATATATTAAATGCCTATTTAATATTTTTATTTCTTTGGTTTTATTATTTTTTGATTGTCTGTGTTTAAAAAATGTTTATAAAAAAACTTCTTCTTCTCGGACCGAATGGGCCGAAGCCCAGCCGGCCCACCCCAGTCGTCCCCGACCTCCAGCGGGAGACCGCACCCCGCATGAGTCCCCCGGCCGCCGCCTCTCTGCCCCTTCCCCACGCCACCGCACCTCCCCACCTCCTATAAAGCCGCCGCCCAGACACCCCTCTCTCTCCCGCATCTCGCCGCTCGAAGCCGAGCCGCCTCCGCACCGTTTGCAGCCACCGCCCACACTCGCCGGAGATCGAGCTCCGACGAGATCCGCTGCCGTTGCCCGCACCGTCCCGTCGCCCTCGACCGAAGCAGCTGCCTCCCTCGTCTCCGCCTCATCGCCCCACTCCTTCCAGTGGTGATGCCCGAGCCAGAGACCCACCGGAGCCACCGCCCCGGCCGAGACCGAAGCCACCGCTGTCGTCCTTCCCGACTCCAGCGATTGCCACGGTAACTGCCGCCTCCCGTCCGTTGGATCTGGATCCAATGATCCAGATCGCGTCATTGTTTTTTTCTTTCAAAAACTTCTTTTTATGAGCATTCACTAGTTCGATCTTTACAGCGAACATATTCATTAGATTAGGTACTGTGGTGAACGTTCGTCCGTTAGGGTTTTTCTTTTTAGTTTTAGTTTTCTGCCAGGGACTCATTTGTGAAGATTTCATTTACAGATTTTCCTCTGTTTTTCAAACGATCACTACTTTTTACTCGATTGTCCAAATCCAACGAAACCAATGCCCACTTCTTCGTTATGATCCCCTCCATCGAGTAAAACAACGTAAACATGTTTTGAAAATTTAAAATTTGTTTTCAAGCAGATTTGAATTTGAATATTCTTTTGATCATAACTTGAGTTTTATAACTCCGTTTGAGTTGATTCTTTTTGCAAATCAAAGCTCTTGACCTAAACTTTCTGATAAGGCCAAATTCACATAATTTTGGTACTCTTAGAAATTGTTTTATGTTGCAAGAGATATTTGCTTGGTTTTGATGTTTTTCGAGCTGTTTTCTTCGTTCTTCCTGATCTTTTGAGTGATTGCTTATGTGTGGTTACTATTTCTTGCTCACGATAGATTGAACGGAGTGTGACGAGTAGAACTATCGGGAGTTATAAGTGCGAATCATCTTCATCAACTGTACAAGGCAAGTAACACTTTGATCATACCTCTTTACTACCCAGTTTTATTGCATTAGATCAATCCTCAAACAATTGCATGGTTAGGATCTGATTAAATTGTGGGTTGGGAAATAGAAGAGGTAGTACCTATTCACCTGTTTTTTTATCAAACCTTTGGGAGTTACTTCAATGTTGCTTATATTGCTATGCTATGCTCGTAGACGTGGTTTGGGTGAGTGTATCCATGACAGATGTGAGTTTTGTTAATTAATGGTTAACTTAAGGTGGCAACTTTAATACACATCTGGGTGGATTGAGGCACCTGGGGAATCCAGTGATTGCCTGTATTTTTGGAAATCCCGGGGTACCGTGTGATTTTCCTATGGACTGCCACCCATGCTCAAAGGGATCATAAGATTATTCATGCTAGAAACTTCCGTGTGCAGCCACATGCTCAAAGGGATCATAAGATATCCTCGATGATGGTTCCCCATCTGGACTCGGTAGTGTTTTATTATAAGACTACTATGTGGTCATGCTTGTCTAGGACAGCGTGTCCACAGGTTTGTAGCAAAACCGGGTCATGTTTTGGAGCTAACTATCGTAGCTCATTTTCTGAGAATCTTGCAACGCCATCTCATCGACTTGTGTTGCAAACTTTCTTTTCACACATGTTGAGTCTGAAGTATCCTATAACCAATCGGATTTGAATCTCAGGCAGATATGATGGTTGGAACATACTCCAAGAACTATAATGTTGGTCTCTTTGTAACCGGTAACGTGGATGTCGTGGCCAACACACCTAGCCGGAAGGCCTATTATTGTAGTAGCTTGGTTGAAGAAGTTGGTCACCTCCCCATAAGGATCTCGCAGGATCTTCCTCCGTAGTTATTCCTTATGGATTCTTGAGCTTCCGAAGTCCGACCTTTTACTTGATGTTCTAGATATCAAACCATATCTATGAATGGATTATGCTAGCACATCAAGGAGAACATTAGAAGCGGAGTGCTAAATGTCTCCCGGTCGATCGTCCATATTCTGTTTCCTTAGCCTCGCTAAGGGAAGGTCTGAGAGGGTTTTATCTTCCTTTGTATCCGCATCATCCATCACTAGTCATCATGGTAGTATGTCGTGTTGCTAGGATCCTTGCCACGGATGTTGGTAGAACCTTGATGATTATGGAAATGCTCAAGTTCTTGAGAGCATGCGCAAACAAAATCATCCCTTGCATTGTCTTCAACAAGGTAGTCCACATCATCTATTCTAGTCAGGGTATGCCATTTCTTCGAGCTCTTTCAAACGATCAATTCTAAATTGCCTTAAGCTAGTATGAAGAGTTTCTATGATCTTTGGATCAAAAGTAATTCTTTTTGCCACTTAAGGGAACAATCCAACGAGTCACCTTTCCCAAGGTGTCCCATTACGGGATCATGGCAATTATTTCCTCGCCACCTTGACACCATCCACCATCTTTCTAAGCGTGGATTTGCTGCCCACAAATCAAACCCCGTCGTTTGTTCTTCCATCCCTCTCGATGTGTTCTGTGTCTCAACTCAAGATGTTTCAACATCTCATTCCGCGAGTGGATCTTGTATAGCTTGATCTTCGAGAAGATCAATCTTAGTATAGTTTCTTTCTGTCGTCATCGCGTGGATGAAGATCTCAAAAGCGAGGATGTCAAGATCAACGTATGCAACGAATCAACAACCTTTTGAGGTGCAACCTGGATCGTGAAGATCGTGTTGGTCTTGTGCCCCCCCTTCCTTCTTACCGCACGTCTTGAATCTTGGGCCGAGATTCTTGTTTAGTGGGGGTGAGTTGTCACATCCCTAGCTTCTGGCATTGCACTAGGGTAACTTCATGTGTGCATCATGTTTAAACTTTGAAAGAAACTTGAAATGGGGATTTCCTAAACCCTAGCATTAAAGGAATTCACTAGGTTCAACCAAAATATTTCCAGTAAATCCAAATGGCTTTAAAAAAATGTTCATCATTCTTGGAAAAAGCTGGAAACAGTTACCAGAGGTGATGCACATTTTTGCATGACATATTTGGGCTCTGGATTAAATCATGCTCTATTTGCATTTGGGCATTTAAATGCTATTAAATATTTTAAATGCTCAAATAATCATAAACTAAAATGTTTACTGTAGGATATATTCCCAACAGTGATCATGAGTAGTTTCATGATTTTTGGAAGTGTCTAAGTATTTTTAATAAAGCCCTAAAGACTACAGAATAATAGAAAACCAAATTAAAACAGAAATCAAAGAGGGAGAGAGAACTACCTGGGCCAAATTACCTGGCCTTCCAGCCCACCTAGTGGCCCAACTGGCGGCCCAGCCCACCAGGGGCTCCCGTGTCTTCTCCTTCCTCTGCTAGAAGGACCGAGGCGCGTGGCCACCGCACGCCGGCACGCGCACGGCCACCTCCTGCCTGCTTGCCGCTGCTGGAGTCGTCCCCGAGCGCCACGCACTTCCCTCGACCGCCTGCACCTCTCCTCTCTCCCCCTCGAGCACTCTTCCCTCCTCTGCCTCTTTCCCACGCGACCATCGAGGGCTGTCATCGCCGCCGACGAGCGCAACCATGGCCATCGCCTCCCCCTCACTTCTCTGTGCTATCCAGAGACTCCGCCTCGATGCCACGGAGCCCCAAGACGAAGCACGCGCCCGTGGAGCGCCCTAAGCGACGCCATCATCCTCATCCTCGCCGTCGGACGCCTGAGATCTATCTCGCCGCCCCGCTCGCTCCGGCGCCTCCCCGAGTTCGCTGACCTTCCCTACATGATCGCCGTGAGCTCCCGGTCCTTTCCCCCTTAACCACGTCATCATTTTCGTTCCGTGGCCACTCCCACTCAAGTAACCGGAGCCGCCGTCCACCATGGACGTTGAGCCACGCGCTCCCGAGCTTCGCTTGCTCGCCCTAGTGGCACAGACGTGCTCCTGGTGACCCCACGACGCCGTCTATGCCTTTGGTTGAGCTCCCCGTGCTCCGCCATGCCGCGCCCGTGCAAACCCGTAGCTGCGCCGCCGCCAAAGCTCGTCGCCGGCGAGATTCCGGCTGCCCCGCGACCCCCTGTCTGGCCCATTGGATGTGCCCGAGCAAGGGCTTCTCTCCGATGCTTTCTGCACGACAAACCACGGCCCGTGGCGCTTTTCCGACTCATGTCCGCCGCGGCAAATGGTCGCCAGCGGCTGAACACCGGCGAGCCGAGGTGGCAACATCGTTAACTACTAATGACGGGGCTAACTAACCCCTTCTCTCACTGACTACTGGGCCCCACGCCCTTAACTAACACCAGTTTAATTTCTGCTTATTTTATTAAACCACAGTGGACCCGCACGTCAGTTGAACCCGCTGACGTCACCGTTGACTGGTGGCCCCACCTGTGTGAGACAAACTGGCACCGGGTCACTGACCCAGTGGGCCCCACTGGTAAGGTTTGACCTGGACCAGCCCCTGTTGACCTGCCTGACTGTCGTCATGATGGATGCTGATGCAGTAATTGATTTTCTGGATTTAAAATAAATCAGGAAATTCCAGAAAAATAGTTTAAAACTTCTAAAAATCAATAGAAATTCAACCGTAACTCCAAAAATGAAATAATTTTATATATGAAAAATGTATCAGAAAAATTCAAGGAAATCCATCTGTACCAATTTTCATTCATGTTTGAGCAAGTTAAACCTCACTATTTTAGGATGAACATGATACGGAAAAAATTACATAATAGGTTTGGAGTTTGGAATTGATATAGTTTTGAATTCCACTTCAAATTTTAAATGACTTTCTGTTGCAATTAGCCCAAATCACAACATATTGTCATGTCATGATCAATGCATCAATATTGTCCATTGGCATTGATTGTGGCTCTTCCTTGTTTGTCGGTAATTTGTCCCCTCTCGGTAGACGCTGCTCCCGACGCTTTCGTTGACACTGATGAAGACCTCAATGTATCTTCAGAAGTGCAGGCAAGCAAAACCCCCTTGTTTCATTCCGATACAATCCCACTCTCTCGCTCCTGCTCTCTTTTACTGCATTAGGACAACAACGATTCATCTGTTACTTGCTGCGGTAGTTGAACCCCTTATCCTCTGCATGACCTGTCATTGCCACAGTAAATAGATGAAACCCACTAGCATGAGTAGGAGTTGTTTTGAGCCCTGGTGTGCCTACTCATTCATGCTTGTTTGTCATGCCTGCTATTGCTTAGAGTTGTGTCAGGTCTGATTCATCGGGGATGAATTGGAACAGTGATGAACATGTCCTACTGTGTGTGAGCTAAGTGTGTGAACATGATTTGGTAAAGGTAGCGGTGAGAGGCCATGTAGGAGTACATGGTGGGTTGTCTCACTGAAACCATTCTTAGGAACTGAGTTCTGTGTTTGTGATCCATGACCAGCTACTACCACGCATTGGGCCCGAAACCAATGGACCCTCTCGACTTATTAACTGCCCTTGTCCTCTGTCCAGGAGTTGCAACTAGTTTCTGGTGTTTGTAGGATATGTGTTGGCGGCCGTGCATAGCGCTGACCCTAGGGGTGGGCTATGATGCGGTAGATACACCATGGCATGGTGTACCAGGCGCCTGTTTGGTGTCTCGGGAACCCTGCACACATCGTTTGGGGCCGTGAGCGAAACTCTGGCCGGATCTCCTTGCGGATGGAACCCGAATAGGCGATAAACCTGGACTAGAGACTCGTGTGGTTAGTCAGGTCGTGGCCGACTCCCTCACCAGGCTTCCGCTTGAAGGTTGCCGAGATACACTACGTGTACATGGTGGTAAGTGGCGAGAGCGTGTGTGAAGAAGTACACCCCTGCAGGGTTATAAATGATCTATTCGAATAGCCGTGTCCGCGGTAAAGGACTTCTAGGTTGCCTATAACAGTTCATAGACAAGTGGAAGTGGATACTCTAAAACTCGCAAGATAAGTGTGAGTGCTATGGATGGCCTTCTCGTAGGGAGACGGGAGTGGATCCATAGTGGTGTATTGAATGTGAATATGTGGACTCATGTGCGCCACCTCAAAAGAGTTGCTTGTAGTCGTAGTTCAGGTTAGCCACTGAGTCAAAGTTGGCTTGCTGCAGTCAAACTCCACCACCCCCCTTGTTGATACCGATGCATATGTAGCTAGTCCTGATGTAAGTCTTGCTGAGTACCTTTGTACTCACGTTTGCTTAATTTATGTTTTGCAGAGAGACTTCAGTCTCGCTAGTAGTTCCGTGTGGACTTCGACGTTTAGCTTGATACCTCAGCTACAATCTTGTGCCCTCGGCAGGATCTAGTAGTTAGTCAGGCTTCTTAGCCTTTTCCATTTGTAGATGTCTGTACCCAGACATGTTAAGCTTCCGCATGTGCTTTGATTTGTATGCTATGATTGTTGGGTCATGAGACCAATGTAGGTAATTTCTCGCTCCTCGGAGCCTAATGAATAAATACTTGAGTCGTAGAGTTATGTTGTGATGCCATGTTGTATTTACACATATCAAGCATATTGTGTGTATGATTGAAATGCTTGGTATGTGTGGGATCCGACAATCTAGTTGTTTATCCTTGGCAGCCTCTCTTATGGGGAAATGTAGTCTAGTGCTTCCATGAGCCATAGTAGTCCACTACAGCCCGGTTCACCAGAGTCCTGCTAGCCTAGCACTACTGCTCAGGACACTTGACTGGCCGGCATGTGTTTCAATTCGTTCCTGTGTCTGTCCCTTCAGGGAAATGTCACGCAGTGAAATCCGGAGTCCTTCCTAGCCTGCTACAGCCCGGGTTCCCGGAGTCCTGTTAGCCCAGTGCTACAGCCCGAATTCACACGCTGCTGACCGACATGCTCGATGTGATTCATGTATGCCTGTCCCCATAGGTTACTGCCGCTTTGGGTTCACTACTAGCCATGTCGGCTCGGGTTCTCTGTCATATGGATGCTAGCGACATTATCATATACGTGAGCCAAAAGGCGCAAATGGTCCCGGGCCAGGTAAGGTGGCACCCGTGGGAATACCATGCGTGAGGCCGCAAAGTGATATGAAGTGTTACATGCTAGATCGGTGTGACTTAGGATCGGGGTCCTGACAGCTTTGGTATCAGAGCCTGACTGCCTGTAGGATTACCAAGCCAACCGGTCGAAGTTGAGTCTAGAAATGCTTTAGTTATGTAAGGGAATTGATTGTGGAAGGGAACGTAAGGCTCTTTTTACTCCTTTACCCTATGCCCTTCTGATCTGAGTCAACCTCTTCTTTTCTACGGGAATTAAGAACTAGGCTTTCTCATCTATCTATCAGGATGACGTGTTACTAACTCGTTGACTTATAGGATTGATGGATTCATGCCACAGTTCAGTTTCCAGTACTTCCGTGTGTTCATAATTGGTCTCGGAACCTTGATATTATGATGTTGAGTAGTTATGCCACCATTTTGCAGGATGTCTCAAATCTTTTTGAGCATTTACAGCCGTTATGTTGTCCGAGTCATCCCAGGTTTCTAAGTAGTCTGATGCATTTGCAAACTCCTTCCTCCTGTTCCTGATGTCCAATTGGGCTAGATTAATCACACTAATCGGTGAGTTGAGGTACTCTGTTGCCTCGACATATATGTTGGAGCTATTTTTATGGCCCTAGGTGTTT
Source organism: Triticum urartu (assembly GCF_003073215.2). Taxonomy (NCBI): domain Eukaryota; kingdom Viridiplantae; phylum Streptophyta; class Magnoliopsida; order Poales; family Poaceae; genus Triticum; species Triticum urartu. Next base: position 326,198,960 of record NC_053024.1, read on the forward strand.
TAGGGAGTCACCTAGTGATCTAGTCATGTTTTGTATCCCCGGTGTGTGATTCTGGCCACTATTCTCGAACGCATCCCGTGATGCCATGTAGTAGCAGGTACTCTATTCATGGGTTCTTGAACCCGAGATTCACCCTACTTACCTCATGTTGATAGTGTTTCTAGTTCCTTTAGGATATTAGTAACCTTTGCGATAGTCCTCGAGGTTCGTGGTACATCCTTCTTCCAATTATCATGAACCATTCTTGGCAGGAGTTCTTTTGAACCAAAAGGTCACGACAGAGTGCTCTTGATGAGTTCCCCATTCTATGTTGTGACTCTGCCAACCCTACCTTTCTGCATGGGTTATCCGGAAGAAATATGTCGAACTCGTTCGACATACTAATCTATGCATCCACAACTCAGAAAGTTATATGTTCCTTTGAGTTGTCCCCCTTCTGTTATATTCCGACCTTCGTCTATCAATTGATAGTCAAGAGTATGTGAGCATTCGTTCATCGGTGCCTCTTACCCTTGTGGTCCGTTGAGCCGTTCTATTTCAGAATGACTAGAAGAAACAAACTCCAGTACCTCATCCATTTCTAGGATTGGGTCAAAGCAGTTGTATTTCGCAGATCAAATGCAATCAAGCTTTTGTTATGTTCTACCTCGGAGTATTATCCCCTTTATGTCAGGATTGTCATAGGAATTGCAGCATCTCTCATGAATTCTTGACTTAGTGATACTCTTGCCATCATTTTTCATTCCTCCGTCCCGTGTTGTCGCAACCGGAATGCCGGCAAGTGAACTATGATGTGTGAAATAAATACTCCTAGCAACTCCGCTGCTTGGTAGTTAATGGACATTAATATCATTCTTAGTGTGCTGATTATTGAATCATCACCCTAAGGTTGATCGTGCTACCTAGTCCTTATTTCCTTGTGCACTCTTCGATCAACGGGTTAGGATTTTACCAATCCCTTGCTTATTTGATCATATCATCTTGCTCTGAAAAGCAAGATTGTTCTCGAGCTTAATGACATATCGGTGGTTCGTGATGTTCCGAATATCTTCTCGGAAGTATTACCAGGTTGACACCTGACCGCTACGTTGAGTTCATGATCATGCTAGTTTTCCTCCAAACCATCCATTCTCCAAGAATCTGTGTTGGATACCCCTGAGCTAGTTGGTTAAGCCAAACAAAAACTTGGAGAGTTGGAAGATAAAAGCTTGTCTGACTTAGTTCGTGTCAAGGGATATTTTGTGTGTGTGTGTGTTGAAGAAAGATGATATCTTCATCGATTGGTCCCTGTGATCAGTTGTTGGACCTATTGTCGTATCAAAACTTTGATTCTAGTGTGGGCTATCATCAAATCAAATGAGAACCAATGATTTTCATAATGTTGTCTTACTCGTGGGTTTCCTCGAGCATACACCGTTATATCTTTTGGGTCTAACCAATGCTATCACCTTGTTCACATAATTATGGAATTCCATCTTCACGGAAATCTGGATGACCTGTTGTTGAGCCCATCGACAATATTTTCATCTTATCCATGATTCATGTTGAACATTAAGCTAGTGTTGGAAACTTTGAAAGCATTTCTTCATGCTAGCTCATGAAGCATATGTTTGGTATAAGGAGTGACTTCCTCTAGTTCACGTGCATTTGAAGCAAGTTGCCGCCATGAATTTGGGAAAGTTTGTTTCGCTTTCTCTGGAATCATCCCAAGTCAGTCATGCATACGTGCGAAGTATTCTGTGGTCTGGAGACTTGCAACCTTCATTCTATATGAATCCCTAGCACACCAAGCCACTGATTGATTTGTTCAAGGAGAAGAAGTTTCTTCTTAAGAGCTAGACTTACGCAAGGACTTCAATATCCTCGATGATGGTTCCCCATCTGGACTCGGTAGTGTTTTATTATAAGACTACTATGTGGTCATGCTTGTCTGGGACAGCGTGTCCACAGGTTTGTAGCAAAACCGGCTCATGTTTTGGAGCTTAGTATCGTAGTTCATTTTTTGAGAATCTTGCAACGCCATCTCGTCGACTTGTGTTGCAAACTTTCTTTTCAGACATGCTGAGTCTGAAGTATCCTATAACCAATCGGATTTCAATCTCAGGCATATATGATGGTTGGAACATACTCCAAGAACTATAATGTTGGTCTCTCTGTAACCGGTAACGTGGATGTCGTGGCCAACACACCTAGCCGGAAGGCCTATTATTGTAGTAGCTTGGTTGAAGAAGTTGGTCACCTCCCCATAAGGATCTCGCAGGATCTTCCTCCGTAGTTATTCCTTATGGATTCTTGAGCTTCTGAAGTCTGACCTTTTACTTGATGTACTAGATATCAAACCATATCTATGAATGGATTACGCTAGCACATCAAGGAGAACATTAGAAGCGGAGTGCTAAATGTCTCCTGGTCGATCGTCCAGATTCTATTTCCTTAGCCTCGCTAAGGGAAGGTCTGAGAGGGTGTTATCTTCCTTTGTATCCACATCATCCATCACTAATCATCATGGTAGTATGTCGTGTTGCCAGGATCATTGCCACGTATGTTGGTAGAACCTTGATGATTATGGAAATGCTCAAGTTCTTGAGAGCACGCGCAAACAAAATCATCCCTTGCGTTGTCTTCAACAAGGTAGTCCACATCATCTATTCTAGTCAGGGTATGCCATTTCTTCGAGCTCTTTCAAACGATCAATTGTAAATTGCCTTAAGCTGGTATGAAGAGTTTCAATGATCTATGGATCAAAAGTAATTCTTTTTGCCACTTAAGGGAACAATCCAACGAGTCACCTTTCCCAAGGTGTCCCGTTACGGGATCATGGCAATTATTTCCTCGCCACCTTGACACCATCCACCATCTTTCTAAGCGTGGAATTGTTGCCCACAAATCAAACCCCGTTGTTTGTTCTTCCATGCCCCTCGATGTGTTCTGTGTCTCAACTCAAGATGTTTCAACATCTCCTTCCATGCGTGGATCTTGTATAGCTCGATCTTCGAGAAGATCAATCTTAGTATAGTTTCTTTCTGTCGTCATCGCGTGGATGAAGATCTCAAAAGCGAGGATGTCAAGATCAACATATGCAACGAATCAACAACCTTTTGAGGTGCAACCTGGATCGTGAAGATCGTGTTGGTCTTGTGCCCCCCCCTTCCTTCTTACCTCACGTCTTGAATCTCGGGCAGAGATTCTTGTTTAGTGGGGGTGAGTTGTCACATCCCTAGCTTCTGGCATTGCACTAGGGTAACTTCATGTGTGCATCATGTTTAAACTTTGAAATAAACTTGAAATGGGGATTGCCTAAACCCTAGCATTAAAGGAATTCACTAGGTTCAACCAAAATATTTCCAATAAATCCAAATGGCTTTAAAAAAATGTTCATCATTCTTGGAAAAAGCTGGAAACAGTAACCAGAGGTGATGCACATTTTTGCATGACATATTTGTGCTCTGGATTAAATCATACACTATTTGCATTTGGGCATTTAAATGCTATCAAATATTTTAAATGCTCAAATAATCATAAACTAAAATGTTTACTGTAGGATATATTCCCAACAGTGATCATGAGTAGTTTCATGATTTTTGGAAGTGTCCAAGTATTTTTAATAAAGCCCTAAAGACTACAGAATAATAGAAAACCAAATTAAAACAAAAATTAGAGAGGGAGAGAGAACTACCTGGGCCAACTTACCTAGCCTTCCAGCCCACCTAGTGGCCCAGCTGGCGGACCAGCCCACCAGGGGCTCCCGTGTCTTCTCCATCCTCTGCCAGAAGGACCGAGGTGCGTGGCCACCACACGCCGGCACGCGCACGGCCACCTCCTGCCTGCTTGCCGCTGCTGGAGTCGTCCCCGAGCGCCACGCACTTCACTCGACCGCCTGCACCTCTCCTCTCTCCCCCTCGAGCACTCTTCCCTCCTCTGCCTCTTTCCCACGCGACCACCGAGCGCTGTCGTCGCCCCCGACGAGCGCAACCACGGCCATCGCCTCCCCCTCGCTTCTGTGAGCTGTCCAGAGGCTCCGCCTCGACGCCACGGAGCCCCAAGACGAAGGACGTGCCCGCAGAGCTCCCTAAGCGACGCCATCATCCTCATCCTCGCCGTCGGACGTCGGAGATCCATCTCACCGCCCCGCTCGCTCCGGCGCCTCCCCGAGCTCGCTGACCTTCCCTACATGATCGCTGTGAGCTCCCGGTCCTTTCCCCCTTAACCACGTCGTCGTTTTCATTCCGTAGCCACTGCCCCGCAAGTAACCGGAGCCGTCGTCCGCCATGGACGTTGAGCCACGCGCTCCCGAGATTTGCTTGCTTGCACTAGTAGCACAGACGTGCTCCTGGTGACCCCACGACGCCGTCTATGCCTTTGGCTGAGCTCCCCGTGCTCCTCCACGCCATGCCCGTGCAAACCCGTAGCTGCGCCGCCGCCAAAGCTCGTCGCCGGCTAGATTCCGGCCGCCCCGCGACCCCCTGTCTGGCCCATTGGATGCGCCCGAGCAAGGGCTTCTCCCCGATGCTTTCTGCACGACAAACCGCGGCCCCTGGCGCTTTTCCGACGCACGTCCGCTGCGGCAAATGGTCGTCGGCGGCTGAACGCTGGCGAGCCAACGTGGCAACATCGTTAACTGCTAATGACGGGGCTAACTAACCCCCTCTCTCTCTGACTACTGGGCCCCACGCCCTTAACTAACACCAGTTTAATTTCTGCTTAGTTTTATTTAAACACAGTGGACCCCGCACGTCAGTTGACCCGCTGACGTCACCGTTGACTGGCCCCACCTGTCTGTGAGACAAACTGGCACCGGGTCACTGACCAGTGGGCCCCACTGGTAAGGTTTGACCTGGACCAGCCCCTCTTGACCTGCTGATGTCGTCATGACGTGATGCTGATGCATTAATTGATTTTCTGGATTTAAAATAAATTAGGAAATTCCAGAAAATAGTTTAAACTTCTAAAAATCATAGAAATTTAACCATAACTCCAAATGAAATAATTTATATATGAAAAATTATCAGAAAAATTCAAGGAATCCATCTGTACCATTTTCATTCATGTTTGAGCAAGCTAACCTCACTGTTTAGGATGAAACATGATTAGGGAAAATTACATAATAGGTTTGGAGTTGGAATTTGATATAGTTTTGAATTCCACTTCAATTTAAATGACTTTCTGTTGCATTAGCCCAAATCACAACATATTGTCATGTCATGATGATGCATCATATTGTGCATTGCATTGATTGTGCTCTTCCTTGTTTGCCGGTAATTGTCCCCTCTCGGTAGACGCTGCTCTGACGCTGTGATCATTGACACTGATGAAGACTCAATGTTATCTTTAGAAGTGCCAGGCAAGCAAAACCCCCTTGTTCATTCCGATACAATCCCACTCTCTCGCTCCTTCTCTCTTTTACTGCATTAGGACAACAACGTTTCATCTGTTACTTGCTGTGGTAGTTGAACCCCTTATCCTCTGCATGACCTGTCATTGCCACAGTAAATAGATGAAACCCACTAGCATGATAGGAGTTGTTTGAGCCCTGGTGTGCCTACTCATTCATGCTTGTTTGTCATGCCTGCTATTGCTTAGAGTTGTGTCAGGTCTGATTCATCGGGGATGAATTGGAACAGTGATGAACATGTCCTACTGTGTGTGAGCTAAGTGTGTGAACATGATTTGGTAAAGGTAGCGGTGAGAGGCCATGTAGGAGTACATGGTGGGTTGTCTCATTGAAACCGTTCTTAGGAACTGAGTTCTGTGTTTGTGATCCATGACCAGCTACTACCACGCATTGGGCCCGAAACCAATGGACCCTCTCGACTTATTAACTGCCCTTGTCCTCTGTCCAGGAGTTGCAATGAGTTTCTGGTGTTTGTAGGATATGTGTTGGCGGCCGTGCATAGCGCTGACCCTAGGGGTGGGCTATGATAATGTAGATACACCGTGGCACGGTGTACCAGGCGCCCGTTTGGTGTCTCGGGAACCCTGCACACATCATTTGGGGCTGTGAGCGAAACTCTGGCCAGATCTCCTCGCGGATGGAACCCGAATAGGCGATAAACCTGGACTAGAGACTCGTGTGGTTAGTCAGGTCGTGGCCGACACCCTCGCCAGGCTTCCGCTTGAAGGTTGCCGAGATACACTACGTGTACATGGTGGTAAGTGGCGAGAGCGTGTGTGAAGAAGTACACCCCTGCAGGGTTATAAATGATCTATTCGAATAGCCGTGTCCCCAGTAAAGGACTTCTGGGTTGCCTATAACAGTTCATAGAAAAGTGGAAGTGGATACTCTAAAACTCGCAAGATAAGTGTGAGTTCTATGGATGGCCTTCTCGTAGGGAGACGGGAGCAGATCCATAGTGGTGTATTGAATGTGAATATGTGGACTCGTGTGCGCCACCTCAAAAGAGTTGCTTGTAGTCGTAGTTCAGGTTAGCCACTGAGTCAAAGCTAGCTTGCTGCAGTCAAACTCCACCACCCCCCTTGTTGATACCGATGCATATGTAGCTAGTCCTGATGTAAGTCTTGCTGAGTACCTTTGTACTCACGTTTGCTTAATTTATGTTTTTTGTAGAGAGACTTCAGTCTCGCTAGTAGTTCCGTGTGGACTTCGACGCTTAGCTTGGTACCTCAGCTACAATCTTGTGCCCTCGGCAGGATCTGGTAGTTAGTCAGGCTTCTTAGCCTTTTCCATTTGTAGATGTCTGTACCCAGACATGTTAAGCTTCCACATGTGCTTTGATTTGTATGCTATGATTGTTGGGTCATGAGACCCATGTTTGTAATTTCTCGCTCCTCGGAGCCTAATGAATAAATACTTGAGTCGTAGAGTTATGTTGTGATGCCATGTTGTATTTACACATATCGAGCATATTGTGTGTATGATTGAAATGCTTGGTATGTGTGGGATCCGACAATCTAGTTGTTTATCCTTGGCAGCCTCTCTTATGGGGAAATGTAGTCTAGTGCTTCCATGAGCCATAGTAGTCCGCTACAGCCTGGTTCACCGGAGTCCTGCTAGCCCAGCACTACTGCTTAGGACACTTGACTGGCCGGCATGTGTTTCACTTCGTTCCTGTGTCTGTCCCTTCGGGGTAATGTCACGCGGTGAAATCTGGAGTCCTGCCTAGCGTGCTACAGCCCGGGTTCCCGGAGTCCTGTTAGCCCAGTGCTACAGCCCAGATTCACACGCTGCTGACCGACATGCTCGATGTGATTCATGTATGCCTGTCCCCATAGGTTGGTGCCGCTTTGGGTTCACGACTAGCCATGTCGGCCCGGGTTCTCTGTCATGTGGATGCTAGCGACATTATCATATACGTGAGCCAAAAGGTGCAAACGGTCCCAGGCCAGGTAAGGTGGCACCCATGGGAATACCGTGCGTGAGGCCGCAAAGTGATATGAAGTGTTACATGCTAGATCGGTGTGACTTAGGATCGGGGTCCTGACATATAAATTATTCTTATGGAGATGAAATTGCTATAGTTCATTATGTTAAACATGAAATTTTTGCTATTGCACCCACACATGATGGTCCTATTATCTTTTTGAATTCTCCCGACTACATATATCGGAGAAGTTTGCCCTTATTAAGGATTATATTGATGGGTTGCGTTTCAATACTACACATGATGATTTTGATAGATATTATATGCATGTGCTTGCTGTTCCTACTTGCAATTATTATGAGAGAGGAACTACATCTCCGCCTCTCTATGTTTCCAATATGATAAAATTGCAAGAAACTTATATTATGCATTGGCATTTACTATGTGTGCATGAATTGTTCTTTTATGACATGTCAATGCATAGTAAGAGAGTTAGACTTCGTTGTTGCATCATATATGTTACTTTGTGCTCACTACAAAATCAAAAATCATTGTTAATTAAAATTGGCTTTGATATAGCTTGGGATCCGGGTGGATTCATTACTTGAGCACTATATGCCAAGCTTAATGGCTTTAAAGAAAGCGCTGCCAGGGAGACAACCCGGAAGTTTTAGAGAGTCATTTATTTCTGTTGAGTGCTTTCATATAGTTTAAATACAAAAAAATAAAGAGGGGAACCCAAAAATTTTCAAAAAGGAAAGTGAAAGTGAGAGAGACAAGCATTGTTGAAGTGGGGGAGCTCCTTGAACTTTGTTCATGCTCACGGAAACTTTGTGAATCTTGATTACAGAAACTTCTCAACAAATATAATTATCCCCTTGTACAATTCCATTGTATTATAGAAATAATGTGCCAAGATTTGCCTTTAGGATGTTTACATTGCTTGTTGGTTTGTGCGGTGCAGAACAGAAACTTTGGCTGTAGTGCGTGATTTTACATTTTTTACCGGAACGTCTGATGGTTCTGAAACTTTTCGCACTGTCTTTCTGTACAAATTGTTTATTTTTAATAATTTTTTCAGAATTTTTGGAGTACCAGAAGTATGGTGAATGTTCATATTACTACAGACTGTCCTGTTTAAGACAAATTCTGTTTTTGATGCATAGTTTGCTTGTTTTGATGAAACTATCAATTTCTATCTGTGGATTAAGCCATGGAAAATTTATATTACAGTAGCTACAATTCAAAAACAAAATATGAGTTGGTTTGCAACAGTACTTAGAGTAGTGATTTGCTTTATTATACTAATGGATCTTACCGAACTTTCTGTTAAGTTTTGTGTGATTGAAGTTTTCAAGTTTTGGGACAGATCACGATGGATGAAGGAATAAGGAGTGGCAAGAGCTTAAGCTTGGGGATGCCCGAGGCACCCCAAGGAAATATTCAAGGACTCCCAATCAACCAAGCTTGGGGATGCCCCGGAAGGCATCCCCTCTTTCTTCTAACAATCATCGGTAATTTTACTTGGAGCTATATTTTTATTCGTCACATGATATGCGTAAATCTTGGAGCATCTTTTGCATTTAGTTTTCACTTTTCTTTGATGCACCATGCTGGTACGAGATAGTCCTTGGTTGATTTATAGAATGCTCATTGCACTTCACTTATATCTTTTGAGTATGGCTTTATAGAATGCTTCATGTGCTTCACTTATATCTTTTGAAGTTTGGATTGCCTGTTTCTCTTCACATAGAAAACCTCCATTTGTGGAATGCTCTTTTGCTTTACTTATATTTGTTAGAGCATGCGCATATCTTTTGTAGAAAGAATTGAACTCTCTTGCTTCACTTATATCTATTTAGAGAGTTGACAGGAATTGGTCATTCATATGGTTAGTCATAAAATCCTAAATAAAACTTGTAGATCACTGAATATGATATGTTTGATTTCTTGCAATAGTTTTGCGATATAAAGATGACGATATTGGATTCATGCTAGTGGGTAGTTGTGGATTGTAGAAATACTTGTGTTGAAGTTTTTGATTCCCGTAGCATGCACGTATGGTGAAACGTTATGTAACGAAGTTGGAGCATGAGGTATTTATTGATTGTCTTCCTTATGAGTGGCGGTCGGGAACGAGCGATGGTCTTTTCCTACCAATCTATAACCCTAGGATCATGCGCGTAGTACTTTGTTTTGATGACTAATATATTTTTGCAATAAGTATGTGAGTTCTTTATGACTAATGTTGAGTCCATGGATTGTATGCACTCTCACCCTTCCATCATTGCTAGCCTCTTCGGTACCGTGCATTGCCCTTTCTCACCTCGAGAGTTGGTGCAAACTTCGCCGGTGCATCCAAACCCCGTGATATGATATGCACTGTCACACATAAGCCTCCTTATATATTCCTCAAAACAGCCACCATACCTACCTATCATGGCATTTTCATAGCCATACCGAGATATATTGCCATGCAACTTCCATCATCTTCATATACATGGCTTGAGCATTCATTGTTATATTGCTTTGCATGATCGTAAGATAGCTAGCATGATGTTTTCATGGCTTGTCCGTTTTTTGATTTCATTACTACGCTAGATCATTTCACATCCCGGTACACCACCGGAGGCATTCATATAGAGCCATATCTTTGTTCTAGTATCGAGTTGTAATATTGAGTTGTAAGTAAATAAAAGTGTGATGATCATCATTATTAGAGCATTGCCCCATGAAAAAAAGAAAAAAAGAGAGGCCAAAGAAGCCTAAATAAAAAAAGGGGGCCAAAGAAGCCCACAAAAAAAGAAAAAAAGGGGGCAATGTTACTATCCTTTTACCAGACTTGTGCTTCAAAGCAGTACCATGTTCTTCGTATAGAGAGTCTCTTGAGTTATCACTTTTATATACTAGTGGGAATTTTCATTATAGAACTTGGCTTGTATATTCCAACGATGGGCTTCCTCAAATGCCCTAGGTCTTCATGGGCAACCAAGTTGGATGCACACCCACTTAGTTTTCAGTTTGAGCTTTCATACACTTATAGCTCTTAGTGCATCCGTTTCATGGCAATCCCTACTCCTTGCATTGACATCAATTGATGGGCATCTCCATAGCCCATTGATTAGATGCGCCAATGTGAGACTTTCTTCCTTTTTGTCTTCTCCACACAACCTCCACCATCATATTCTATTCCACCTATAGTGCTATGTCCATGGCTCACGCTCATGTATTGTGTGAAAGTTGAAAAGGTTTGAGAACATCAAAAGTACGAAACAATTGCTTGGCTTGTCATCTGGGTTGTTCATGATTTGAATATTTTGTGTGGTGAAGATGGAGCATAGCCAGACCATATGATTTTGTAGGGATAACTTTCTTTAGCCATGTTATTTTGAAAATAAATGATTACTTTATTAGTATGCTTGAAGTATTATTGTCTTAATGTCAAATAATAGACTATTTCTTTGAATCACTCGTGTCTTAATATTCATGCCATGATTAGATTACATGATCAAGATTATGCTAGGTAGCATTCCACACAATATGTTTTATCATTTACCTACTCCAGGACAAGCACTTAGGGATGCTGATACGTCTCTGTCGTATCTATAATTTTTGATTGTTCCATGCCAATATTCTATAACTTTCATATACTTTTGGCAACTTTTTATACTATTTTTGGGACTAACATATTGATCCAGTGCTAGTTCCTGTTTGTTGCATGTTTTTTGTTTCACATAAAATCCATATCAAACGGAGTCCAAACGGGATAAAAACTGACAGAGATTTTTTTGGAATATATGTGATTTTTGGGAAGAAGAATCAACGTGAGACGATGCTCGAGGGGCCCATGAGGCAGGGTGGCGCGCCCTAGGGGGCAGGCGCGCCCCTGGCCATTGTGGACACCCCGTAAGGCAGTTGGTGCCCTTCTTCCTCTGCAAGAAAGCTAATATCCGGATAAAAATCGTGTCCAAATTTTAGCCCAATCGGAGTTACGAATCTCCGGGAATATAAGAAACGGTGAAAGGGCAGAATGTGGAACGCAGAAATAGAGAGAGAGATAGAGAGACAGATCCAATCTCGGAGGGGCTCTCACCCCTCCCATGACATAGAGGCCATGGACTAGAGGGGAAACCCTTCTTCCATCTAGGGGGAAGGTCAAGGAAGAAGAATAAGAGGGGGGCTCTCTCCCCCTCTCTCCCGGTGGCGCCGGAACGCCGTCGGGGCCATCATCGTGACAACGATCTACACCAACAACTTCACCACCATCATCACCAACTCTTCGCCCCTCTATGCAGCGGTGTAACCCCTCTTTTACCTACTGTAATCTATACTTAAGCATGGTGCTCAATGCTATATATTGTTTCCCAATGACGTATAGCTATCCTATGATGTTTGAGTAGATCTGTTTTGTCCTATGGGTTAATTGATGCTCGTGATTGGTTTGAGTTTCATGTGTTATTATTGGTGCTGTCCTATGGTGCTCTCCGTGTCGCGCAAGCGTGAGTGATCCCCGCCGTAGGGTTTGCAATATGTTCATGATTTGCTTATGGTGGGTGGCATGAGTGACAGAAGCACATACCCAAGTAAGTAGGTCATTTGCGTATGGGAGTAAAGAGGACTTGATGCCTTATAATGCTATGGTTGGGTTTTACCTTAATGATCTTTAGTAGTTGCGGATTCTTGCTAGAGTTCCAATCATAAGTGCATATGATCCAAGAAGAGAAAGTATGTTACCTTATTCCTCTCCCTCAAAAAAAATTGCAATAATGATTACCGGTCTAGTTATCGATTGCCTAGGGACGAATAACTTTCTTGTGTGACAACAAGCTCTCTACTAAAACTAACTCAGTTGTGTCTTTATCTAAAAATCCCCTAGCTTTTATTTACATGCTCTTTATTATCTTGCAAACGTATCCAACAACACCTACAAAGTACTTCTAGTTTCATACTTGTTCTAGGTAAGGCGAACGTTAAGCGTGCGTAGAGTTGTATCAATGGTCGATAGAACTTGAGGGGATATTTGTTCTACCTTTAGCTCCTCATTGGGTTCGACACTCTTACTTATCGAAAGAGGCTACAATTGATCCCCTATACTTGTGGGTTATCAGTTCCTGCAAGTTTGTCGGAGAGAGATCATAGCATATAGCCACGCTTGCTGTCCTGCCATTGATCTTTCCGCAATAAGGTGAAGGCACTGAGGACCTGGTGAGGTGACGTGTGCGGGGCAGGCCATGAGTCAGAGCTCGGTCTCTTAGGTTTATCAGCGCTACAGGGACGGACACGAGCACAGGCGCCGTGCCAGCAGCCCCCGTGGCGGGATGAGCAAACAACAGGTTAGCAACACGCGAAGGTCGCGAAGGGCGACGAAACACCGGACAGACATGTGATAACGATAGGGCAACTCATGAAAGAGTAAGTCTAGCTCCGATAGATGCAAAGAACGATACACGTCGCAGGGACGGACCCACACGGCTTGGGGATAATGCAGCCCGAGGGGCGCCCCCAACTGAACAAACCAAAAAGTGTCACCTAGCACCGTTGCTGAAGACGCGTGCTCTAGAAGTCGCTCCTCACGGGTCGCCCAGGTCCTGAACCTCGCGAGGCTCTGGAGGCCCGGGGGGCTAGCGAGGATCCATCGCCACCTCCAATAGGATCGCCTCGTGTCTAGCCTCATGCGTCGCCAGGACGCCCCGCATGTGGCGCTGGTGCGTGGCAACCCTGTTCAGCAACCCTAAAGGCATGCAACTGTAGCTATGAGGGGGGCTTCATACTGGCCAACGTGGGACAGCCAGAAGAGCTCCTAAGATGCGGCCCTGTTGAGCCTTGGGATGTTGACACAGACGCGCAGCTCGCTGCCCTCGTCAGGGGAGGGAGCCGCGCTGGGCGGTGCGAGGCAACGCTCGCCTCGCATGGCTCTTGCCTCATGAAGCTCCTTGGTTGCCTTGATGATGAACTCCCGAACGCCTAGCGCCCTGCGCCCTCCTCGTGGAAACATGTGTTGAAGCACACCTCCACATGGTTCCCAAGCGCCTCCCTCATGATGCTGACCAGGTCAGAGGCCCTCCAGAGGAGAGCCCTCGAGCCCAGCCTGATAGGGGCGCTGGGCATGCTTTCCTATGGGATACGGGAAGGCGCCCCGCCAGTGGGCTCGGGTCCTGAAGCACGGCCGTTGGATGCCCCATCCTCCTGAGGTCCTAGGGACAGCAGCTGCTTCTTCTTCTTGGGGATGGCCTCACAAGGGTAGACAGCACGCTCGTCTTCTGGGTTCTCGACCACCACAGCCTGGTTGGTGCGCTCGAGGGAGCACACTGCGTCCTTTTCGTCGTAGACGACCATGATGATGCCGCAGCTCCCTGGCATCTTGAGGACATTGTAGCCATGATGAGTCGCAACCATGAACTTGGCCAGGGCTGGATACCCAAGGATGGCGTTTAACGGGAGGCGGGTGTGGGTGATGTCGAAGTCGATGAGCTCAGTGCGGTAGTTGTCGCGCTTGCCGAAGGTGACAGGGAGGCGGATCAGCCCTGTCGGGGTGGTGGAGCAGTTGGTCACTCTTCAGAATGGCTTGGTGGGTTGAAGCTGGTCGTACGGCACCTGGAGCCTGTCGAACGTCTCAACGGAGAGAACATTGAGCCCCACGCCACCATTGGTGAGTGTGTTGGTGACTGGGCGACTCGGGCGGCGAGGGCGGCCCGACGCTCAACACGAACTTGACGAGCATCAGCCATGGGGACGGCGAAATAGTGGTGGATCGACCGGAGGAAGAGAGGCTCCGACGCACCCGTACCTGGCGCACCAAATGTAGGATTCAGGGCTCCGCAGACCCAAGAAAGATTCAAACTCTGGGTGCATGCGAAGCACTCAACCTCCACAGTCTGCCAACTCGTCGATCTCACGGCCTAGCTCGATGAACTGGAAGGAAATGGGACACCGCAGTTTACCCAGGTTCGGGCCACCTTGCGGTGTAAAACCCTACTCCTGCTTTGTGGTGTATTAGCCTCGAGGATGGTTGAGGATGAACTAGTACAGTGGTAGAACAACATCGGGAGGTGAGTTCTTGTGTTTGTGTGAGCTGGTGAGGGTGCGGATGCTCTAGATCCGGATCCGTTCCCCTCCTATGGTGGTGGCTAGACTATACTTATAGTGGCCTTGGTCCTCTTCCCCCCAAACGAAGACGGGAAGGGATCCCACAACGGCCAAATTTGAAGGGAGACAACTAGTACATCTTATCCTGAGGAAAGGTGGTCTTCACCTGCAAAGCTTCTGTTCGTGACGCCATGGAGGGCTCGGCGATGAACTCCGTCCTTCCGTGCTGGCGGTCATGGTTTTGTTGCATGGAAATGGAAACCTTTGGTTGATGCCTTGGGACTCCGTGCCTGTGCTTGCCTCTTTAGCACCAAAGAGGAAACATGTTGTATGATGACCCACAAGTATAGGGGATCAATTGTAGCTCTTTTCGATAAGTAAGAGTGTCAAACCCAACGAGGAGCAGAAAGAAATGACAAGTAGTTTTCAGTAAGGTAGTGTCTGCAAGTGCTGAAATTGGAAGTAGTAGAGTAGGTTGATAGCAAGATAATTTGTAACAAGCAAGTAACAATAGTAGTAACAACAGTGCAACAAGGTAGCCCAATCCTTTTATGGCAAAGGACAAGCCAAAACGGTCTCTTATGATAAGCAAAGCGTTCTTGAGGGTACAAGGGAATTTCATCTAGTCACTTTCATCATGTTGGTTTAATTTGTGTTCGCTGCTTTGATAATTTGATATGTGGGTGGACTGGTGCTTAGGTGTTGTTCTTACTTGAAAAAACCTCCTACTTATGATTAACCCTCCCGCAAGCACCCGCAACTACGAAAAAAGTATTAAGAATAAATTCTAACCATAGCATTAAACTTTTGGATCCAATCGGTCCCTTATGGAATAGCGCATACACTGAGGTTTAAGTTTCTGTCACTCTCGCAACCCATCATCTAATTGCTACTCCACAATGCATTCCCTTAGGCACAAATATGGTGAAGTGTCATGTTGTCGACGTTCACATGACACCACTAAGGGAATCAGAACATACATACTATCAAAATATCGAACACATATCAAATTCACATGGTTACTTGCAACATCATTTCTCCCGTGACCTCAAGAACAAATGTAAGTACTCACAAATGGTGTTGTTGAATATGTTGATAGAGATTGCCCTCCCCAATATGGGAGAGTTGTTGGCGATGATGATGACGATGATTTCCCCCTCCGGGAGGGAAGTTCCCCTGACGGAATCGCTCTGCCGGAGGGCAAAAGTGCTCCTGCCCAAGTTCCGCCTTGAGGCGGCGGCGCTTCGTCCCGAAAGTCCTCCTATTATTTTTTCTAGGTCAAAATGACTTATATACCAAAATATGCACACCGGAGGTGGGCCGAGGAGGGTACAACCCACCAGGGCGCTCCTGGGTTCCCTAGCGCGCCCAGGTGGGTTGTGCCCACCTAGTGGGCCCCTCTAGTAGTCATTTGCTCCAATAATTCTTAAATAATCCATAAAAATCTCCGTGAAGTTTCAGCTTGTTTGGAGTTGTGCAGAATAGGTGGCCTGACGTAGCTTTTCCAGGTCTAGATTTCGAGGTGCCAGAATTCTCCCTCTTGGTGTGTACTTTGCAAATTATGAGAGAAAAGGCATTAGAATTACTCCAAAAAGCATTATTATGGATAAAAACATTATCAATAACAGTAAGAAAACATGATGCAAAATGGACGTATCAACTCCCACAAGCTTAGACCTCGCTTGTCCTCAAGCGAAAACTGAAATCAAAAAACATGTCCACGTGCTTTGAGAGAGAGGTGTTAATAAAAACAAAATACGGACCTAGAAGCATCATGTTGATTATTATAACAACAACAAAATTAAACATAGGACTTTTATCATAGAACTTTCATCATATACTTCTCATGAATAAGTAATAGTTCATCACACAATCGAAGTATAAAGCAAAAACTCTATTAGAAAGCAACAAACTATGTTCCAGTCAACTTTGCAACTACAATTCATCATCTTTTCAGGAAGAGACATGTGTCGGGGCTTTTAGGCAAGTCCACATACTCAACCATCATATAGTATTCTATGATTTCTAACACTCACCTCGTACCCATGAGCAAAATGTTTCAACCGGACACATAGAAAGATAGGGGCTTATGGTTTCACCTCCCAACATACTCACCTCAAGGGTAATGTCAACAATAATAACTCATGCCACCCATATTAAACTAGACATATGTGCCTAGATCTTTCCTCACCATATGATGCTTGCCAAAGGAGAAAAATAAAAGGAATAAAGAGAAAAACTTTGACTCTTGCATAAAAGTAAAAGATGGGCCCTTCGCAGAGGGAAGCAGCGGTTGTCATGCGCTTATTTGTTTCTATGCTCAACCCCTTAGTGCAAAAGAACGTCATGTTACATTGCCCCTTGTGATAGCGACCTTTATTATGCAGTCTGTCATTTATTTTCTTCACCATCACAAGTTCGTGCAACGCTCAACTTTCTCTTACACTAAATGATCTCACACTTTTAGAAGCAATTTTTATTGCCTTTTTGCACCAATGACAACTTACTTGAGGGATCTTGCTCAATCCCTAGGTAGGTATGGTGGACACATGAAAATAAGATTTGGGTTTAAGGGTTTTTGGATGCACAAGTAGTATCTCTACTTAGTGCGGAATTTTTGGCTAGCAAAGATAGGGGGCAAGCACCACATGTTAAAGGATCTCTGACAATATGACTTCTATGTGAATATGAACAAACATAAATCATTAAGTTGTCTTCCTTGTCCAACGTCAAATTTTTTGGCATATAATATTTTGATGAGGGCTCACAATCACAAAAGATTTCTAGGATAGTATGTTTATATGTGAATCTTCTCTTCCCTTATTAATTCTTTGAGTTGAATCATAGACTAATGATATGTTTGTCAATCTCTAATAAAATTTTCTAATTATACTTTTCCTTATGTGGTGCCATCACCTACCATAGGATTAGTATTTAATCTTTTCTTTATTTATTTCCTTTCTTTTATTTATTTCCTTTCCTATTTCTTTTCTTTTATTTGCAACATGAAAGTAAAGAAAGCAAAAACTCACACTAAACTTTATTATATAACTTGCACACGGTGACAAGGATAGATCAGTAAGCAAACTCTCAAAGAAGAAAGGATCAAACTAAACTTTTGTTCATCTAAAGCAAAAGGATTGAACTAAAATAAGTAAAATCAAAAAGATAGTGGGATTATACAATATCGGGGCACCTCCCCCATGCTTGTCGGAATCCAAGGGGAGTGTCCATACCCGATACTCAGTTCTCTTTTGGTGGTGAAGAAGATGATGTTGGTTAAGAAGAAGAGATCTTGTACTCGGATTTCCATGGCAGTGGTCCACCATCGTAAGAGGAGGAGTGAGTCTCACGAGTCCTGCAACGAGCAGCCAAAATCATACCTTTAAACCTCACCTCATATTCAAAGACTTGGTTTTGAAGATCATAGATCTGGCTTTCGAGGAAGTTGATTTGCTCGTTGAGGGTGAAGATGATGTCCTTCATGGGCTTGCCATCCACCTTGAGATCACGGGAAAGGTCCGTGATCATGAGGTGATTGGCATTGAGCCCGCACTCCACCATCCCCTTGCACCGGAAGACGTCTTGCTCCACAGCTTCAAGCCTGGCCTCCACGGTTCCCGTCCCCTTGGGACATGGCACATCGCGGAGGTGAAGCACCCCCTCATGCATCTGGATGACCTGAGGGTGCTGCACCACTTCCCGCAGATATGGGTTGATGACGTTCCTAAAGAACTGGTCCTTGGAGGAGCTTGAAGAGTTCATAGTAGATGGGATCTGACAGAAACCAGCAAGGAAAAAGAGAACAAAGGATTTCTCTACGATACGATGATCAACAAGTTTGGGAAGTATATATAGATTTTTTATCTTGGAGGACAAGCATATTGTAGAAAAACGGAGTACAGAAGGTGTCCCAGGTGGGCACAACCCACATGGGCGTTCCAGGCAAGCCTGGTGTGCCCTGGTGTCTTGTGCCCACCAGGGGATGCTTCCTGGAAGTTTATTTATTCCTAAAATTATTAAATATTCCAAAACTGGTAAAAAATATTTTTGCGGATTTTTCGGAGTTCGTTTACTTACCGTATCACGTACCTCCTTATTTTTACGATTCTGGAGTGTTCGGGAAGGACTCTTTTATGTGTTCTTCCGGTGTCATAGTTTGGATAATATTACTTTCAACATTAATAGGCATACCTGAGATATAATGCTTTATGCGTTGCCCATTGACAATCTTCGGGTTAGTACCTTCGAAATAATTTATTTTGATGGCTCAGGACCGGTAAACCTCCTCAATGACGTATGGGCCTTCCCATTTTGAGAGGAGTTTTCCTGCAAAGAATCTGAAATGAGAGTTGTACAAAAGAACATACTCTCCGACCTTAAACTCACGCCTTTGAATTCTTTTATCATGCCAGCTTTTAACTTTTTCTTTAAATAATTTTACATTTTCATAAGATTGGGTTCTCCATTCATCTAATGGGCTAAAGTCAAATAACCTCTTTTCACCAGCAAGTTTGAAATCATAATTGAGTTCTTTGATTGCCCAATATGCTTTATGTTCTAACTCAAGTGGTAAATGACATGCTTTTCCATAAACCATTTTATAAGGAGATATACCCATAGGATTTTTATAGGGTCATTTACATTTGTGACCCTAACTCGAACCCACTACTCAGATTTGCCCCTAATTTTAAAGCATGCTCAAATTTGCCCCTCTACTGTCAAATGCACTTATAGAAATACCCGTCCATGCCGTTACCGTCTAGTCGAAGGACTTTGACCGTTTTCTGGATGTTTCCTTGACATTTTTGCCCCTGTCTTGGTGTGTCACTTACTGGTGGGACCCACTCGCAAAAAGCAAAATGGAAAAATACTTTCTCTCACCCTGTTTCTTTCACACACTTACATGTGGGCCCAAACTAGAAATATGAAAAAAAGATTCTTTAAACAATATAACTAGGCGACGTGTCATTAGTTTATCAAATATTTTATGAATTATTTCGTTTAATTAGGAGGGCCCACAAGTCATACTCACTAGGGTAATGAACAAATTAATTAGCCATAATCTCGCTGTTGACTTGTCAGCTCGCCGGAGTCCAGCCGCCGGTGACCAAATTCTACGACGATGGCTCGCTGGAGGCCATGGGAGTAGCAGTTTGGGGCACCAGGTTCAAGCCCTTGCTCGCGGGCCTCGCTAGGATGTTACAGGGCTCGCCGGAGTGGACGGAGTTGTCGTCGTCGTCAATGTTTCGCGGCGGCAGTAGCATGATGATGTCGCGGACGAAGTTGCAGAACATGGTCGGGCCATCTGAAGGTGTAGGTAGTATCTACAGGGATCCAGGAGCACACTAGGCAGAAAAGTGCGGCCAGGGGAGCTCTGCAATGACTTTCTCTTCGGCCATGGCGGTCGATGCTGCTATAGCTCGTCGGGCGACGGCTAGAGGTAGGTATCAAGGTACGTAGGAGAGGGCTTAGGTAGAGGAGATCGCTGCGGTTCTTTTGGTGCTTTTAGATCTGTCGGGGAAGGTCGGAGCATGACAAATCGGGGCCGGCGTTCGGCGACTGCAGAAGAGTTGAGGGCATTGATTTGTTCGGCTCACCGAATCTCAGGTCGTGATTGTTGGAGAAGAAGCTCTTGAGAACGCGTAGGTTGCAATGGACAATCTAGTAGGTCTCTCGGAGGTCATTGGTCACGGGCACGGTGAACGGCGGTGGGAGGTCGCACTCGGGCAGTTTCAGAGGACAGAGCCGGGGGTCGGGAGAGAGCGCTAGGGCTACGGCGTGTACTGTGGATGTCCCTGCGGCACCGATTGCAAGGGGAATAGCTCGGGCGCAAGCCGGAGGTGGCTTCAGGTGAGCGCGCGGGTCACGCCCTCGACCTGGCAGAGGAAGAAGATGACCAGCCGGTGGGTTGGGCAGGCTGGGCCCTCTTGGGCCAAAAGGTAAGCGGGCTCTCTCTCTCTCTTGTCTTTTAATTTTGTTTTTTTCAGGGGCGAAAATGCCAGGGAAACGTCCAGAAAATGGTCAAAGCCCTTTGACTAGACGGTAATGGCACGGAAGGGCATTTCTATAAGTGCATTTGACGGCAGACGGGAAAATTTGAGCATGCTTCGAAATTAGGGGAAAATCTGAGTAGTGGGTTCGAGTTAGGGGCATAAATATAAATGTCCCATTTTTATATGCTGTTCTATAAGCCCAAAGTGCATCATCTAATTTCTTAGACCAATTCTTCCTGGACCTATTGAAAGTATTTTGCAAAATTAATTTTATTTCTCTATTGCTAAGTTCAACTTGACCACTGGACTGAGGATGATAAGGTGATGCAATTCTATATCAGTAATTTCTTGGCAAGCATTTCTTGGCAAGCATTTTAGGGAAAGCACCATGAATAAAGTGTGAACCACCATCAGTAATTAAATATCTAGGGACTCCAAACCATGGGAAAATAACTTCCTTAAGCATCTTAATAGAGGTGTTGTGATCAGCACTACTGGTTCCAATAGCTTCTACCCATTTAGTAACATAATCAACAGTAACCAAAATATGTGTAAACACATTAGAGGAAGGAAAAGGTCCCATGTAATCAAATCACCAAACATCAAAGGGTTCAACAGCAAGTGAATAATTCATAGGTATTTCTTGATGCTTACCGATATTACCTATTCTTTGACATTCATCACAAGATAAGATAAACTTACGGGCATCCTTGAAGAGAGTAGGCCAATAAAATCCAGACTGCCATACCTTATGAGCAGTTCTATCTCCAGCATGATGCCCTCCATAAGCTTCCGAGTGACATTTCCGTAGGATTTATCTCTGTTCATGCTCAGGTACACAACGTCTAATAATACCATCTACTCCTTCTTTATAAAGATGTGGGTCATCCCAAAAGTAATGTCTTAAATCATAGAAGAATTTTTTCTTTTGTTGGTATGTAAAGCTAGGTGGTAAATATTTAGCAACAATGTAATTAGCATAATCAGCATACCAAGGACTACTATGAGAAACATTTATTGCAGCTAACTGCTCATCAGGAAAACTATCATCAATAGGTAGTGGGTCATTAAGCACATTTTCAAGCCTAGACAAATTATCAGCTACTGGGTTCTCAGCTCCTTTTCTATCAATGATATGTAAATCAAATTCTTGTAACAAGAGAACCCATCAAATGAGTCTAGGTTTAGCATCTTTCTTTTCCATAAGGTATTTAATAGCAACATGGTCTGTGTGAACAGTTATGTTGGAATCAACAATATAAGGTCTAAATTTATCACAAGCAAACACAACCGCTAAGCATTCTTTTTTAGTAGTAGCATAATTTCTTTGAGCACTGTCTAGAGTTTTACTAGCATAATGAATAACATTAAGTTTCTTATCAACTCTTTGTCCTAGAATAGCACCAACAGCATAATCACTAGCATCACACATAATTTCAAAGGCAAGTTCAAATCAGGTGGTCGAACAATAGGTGCAGAGATTAAGGCTTTCTTAAGTGTTTCAAAGGCTTATAAATAATCATCTTCAAAAACAAAAGGGATATCCTTTTGCAACAGACTAGTAAGAGGCCTGGAAATTTTTGAAAAGTCTTTGATAAATCTCCTAGAGAAACCAGCATGACCTAAGAAACTATGAATACCTTTTATATCTTTAGGACATGTCATTTTCCCAATGCATCAACCTTATCTTGATCCACTTCAATACCTCTACCTCTTTTAGATATTTTATGACCCAAGACAATGCCTTCATTAACCATAAAGTGGCACTTCTCCCAATTCAAGACAAGATTTGTTTGTTCACATCTCTGCAAAACTCGATTAAGATTGCTTAAACAATCATCAAAAGACTTCCCATAAACAGAAAAGTCATCCATGAAAACATCAACAATCTTTTCACAAAATTCAGAGAATATAGCAGTCATACATCTTTGAAGGTGCAGGTACATTACATAAACCAAAAGGCATACGTCTATAAGCATAGGTTCCAAAAGGACAAGTAAAAGTGGTCTTTTCTTGATAAGGTTGAGAAACAGGTATTTGTGAAAAGCCATAATATCCATCAAGGAAGCAAAATTTTGTGTGCTTAGATAATCTTTCGAGCATTTGATCAATAAAAGGCAAAGGGTAATGATCTTTTCTAGTTGATTTGTTTAATTTTATGAAATCTATTACCATTCTATAGCCTGTAACAATTCTTTGTGGAATAAGTTCATTCTTATCATTAGGAACAATAATTATACCTCCTTTCTTAGGAACACAATGAACGAGACTTACCCATCTACTATCAGCTATAGGATAGATTATACCTACTTCCAGAAGTTTTAATATTTCCGTTCTTATCACTTCTTTCATCTTCTGATTTAACCGTTGTTGGTGATCAACAACGGGTTTAGCATCAGGTTCCATATTGATTTTGTGCTGAACTAGAGTGGGACTAATGCCCTTTAAATCATCAAGAGTATATCCAATAGCAGTTCGATGCTTCCTTAGAACTTTCAATAATCTTTCTTCTTCATGATCTGAAAGGTTAGCACTAATAATAACAGGATATATCTTATTTTAATCAAGATAAGCATATTTCAAAGTGTTTGGCAATTGTTTTAATTCAAACATAGTATCACCTTTAGGTGGAGGAGGACCTCCTAAAGTTTCAATAGGAAAATTGTGCTTAAGCAAAGGACGTTGTTCACAGAAAATTTTATCTATTTCATTTCTTTCATGCATATGAAAATCATTCTCATGGTCTAGCAAATATTGTTCTAAAGGATCAGTAGGTGGTACAGCAATAGAAGCAAGACTAATTAATTCATCTTTACTAGGCAATTCTTTTTCATGAAGATTTCTACTAAACTTGGAAAAATTAAACTCATGAGACTCATTACCAAAACTAACACTTGCATATTGTTTCTCACTATCTATCTTAGCATTGACGGTGTTCAAGAAAGGTATACCAAATATAATGGAACAAAAGTCATCTTGTGGGGAACCAAGAACAAGAAAATCAGTAGGGTATTTTATTTTCCCACACAAGACTTCAACATCTCTAACAATCCCAATTGGTGATATAGTGTCTATTGGCAAGTTTAATAGTAACATCTATGTCTTCTATCTCTGCGGGTGCTACCTCATTCATAATTCCTTTATATAAGGTGTAAGGAATAGCACTCACACTAGCACCTATGTCACATAAACCATGATAACAGTGATCTCCTATTTTCACTGAGATGACAGGCATGCCAACAACAGGACTATGTTTATCTTTCTTATCAGGTTTGGCAATTCTAGCAGCTTCTACACAGAAGTAAATAACATGCCCATCCATATCTTCTTCCAAGAGATCTCTAACCATAGCAGTACTAGGTTCTACTTTAATTTGCTCATCAGGTTTAGGTGTTCTAATATAGCTTTTGTTAACCACAGTTGAAACTTTAGCATGTTCCTTTATCCTAATAGGGAAAGGTGGTTTCTCAATATAAGCAGAAGGAACAACTAGATCAACATTATAAAGTATAGTTTCTTCATTAACCGGTACCGGTTCTTTGGTTTCTTCTTTAATAGGTGGGTGATATTTAAACCACTTCTCGTTAGGGAGTTCAACATGAGTAGCAAATGATTCACAAAAGGATGATACTATCTCAGAGTCAAGTCCATATTTAGTACTAAACTTTTGAAAAGCATCGGTATCCATAAAATATTTAACACAATCATACTCAAGTTTAATACCTAACTCTTTACCTTTTTCGAGTTCCAAATCTTCAGAGTTGCGCTTAATTCTTTCCAAAGATCCCACCAGAATTCAATAGTCTTCTTCATAAAGGAACCAGCACAAGAAGTATCAAGCATGATATGATCATTACGAGAAAGTCGGGCATAAAAGTTCTGAATAACAATTTCTCTTGAGAGCTCATGATTGGGGTATGAATATAACATTGACTTAAGCATCCCCCAAGCTAGAGCGATACTTTCTCCTTCACGAGGACAAAAATTATATATATATATATATATAATTCCGATCACGTTGAACTAGATGCATAGGATAAAAAATTTGGTGGAACTCCAATTTCAAACGATTCCAATTCCATGATCCAATATCATCGCATAGCCTATACCATGCCAATGCTTTTCCCTTCAAAGATAAAGGGAAAACCTTTTTCATAACTTTATCTCCGGGTAAACCTGCAAGCTTGAACAATCCACAAATTTGTTCCACATATAGCATATGAGGATGTTTGGTTCCATCTCCTGCATAAGGATTAGCTAGCAGTCGTTCTATCATGCCCGAAGGAATTTCGTATTCAATATTTTCAGTAGGTGTAGTAGGTTGAGGGGTAGCTAATTGTGGTTCCGTACGAGGTGAGGATACCCCGAACAAAAACAAACCCTTCAAAGGGTTGTTTTCCATAGTAACAAGTGACAATAAATTTCAGCATAGTATATAAATGTTTCCTTACCAAATTCCACTTACTAAAGGCGCTTCGCAACCTGGCAATGGCGCCGGAAAATAGCCTTGATGACCCACAAATATATGGGATCAATTGTAGCTCTTTTTGATAAGTAAGAGTGTCGAACCCAATGAGGAGCAGAAGGAAATGACAAGTAGTTTTCAGTAAGGTAGTGTCTGCAAGTGCTGAAATTGTAAGTAGTAGAGTAGTTTGATAGCAAGATAATTTGTAACGAGCAAGCAACGACAGTAGTAACAAAAGTGCAGCAAGGTAGCCCGATCCTTTTAAGGCAAAGGACAGGCCAAAACAGTCTCTTATGATAAGCAAAGCGTTCTTGAGGGTACACGGAAATTTCATCTAGTCACTTTCATCATGTTGGTTTAATTTGTGTTCGCTACTTTGATAATTTGATATGTGGGTGGATTGGTGCTTAGGTGATGTTCTTACTTGAACAAACCTCCTACTTATGATTAACCCTCCTGCAAGCATAAGCAACTATGAGAAAAGTATTAAGAATAAATTCTAACCATAGCATTAAACTTTTGGATCCAATCGGTCCCTTACGGAATAGCGCATAAACTAGGGTTTAAGTTTCTGTCACTCTCGCAACCCATCATCTAATTGCTACTCCACAATGCACTCCCTTAGGCCCAAATATGGTGAAGTGTCATGTAGTCGACGTTCACATGGCACCACTAAGGGAATCACAACATACAAAGTATCAAAATATCGAACACATATCAAATTCACATGATTACTTGCAACATGATTTCTCCCGTGACCTCAAGAACAAAGGTAACTACTCACAAATGAAAAACGTGCTCATGATCGGAGGGGTATTAAATAGCATATTGGATCTGAACATATAATCTTCCACCAAATAAACCATATAGTAATCAACTACAAGATGTAATCAACACTACTAGTCACCCACAAGTACCAATCTATAGTTCCGGTAACAAGATTGAACACAATAGATGAACTAGTGTTTGAGAGGAGATGGTGTTGTTAAAGATGTTGATGGAGATTGCGCTCCCCAAGATGGGAGAGTTGTTGGTGATGATGATGACGATGATTTCCCCCTCCGAGAGGGAAGTTCCCCCGGTGGAATCGCTCCGCCGGAGGGCAAAAGTGCTCCTGCCAAAGTTCCGCCTCGAGGCGGCGGCGCGTCATCCCGAATGTCCTCCTGTTAATTTTTTTCTAGGTCAAAATGACTTATATACCAAAAGATGGGCACCGAAGGTGGGCCGAGGAGGGCACAACCCACCAGGGCACGCCTGGCGCGCCAAGGTGGATTGTGCCCACCTGGTGGGGCCCCTCTGGTAGTTGTTTTCTCCAATAATTCTTAAATAAGCCATAAAAAATCTCCGTGTAGTTTCAGCTTGTTTGGAGTCATGCAGAATAGGTGGCCTGATGTAGCTTTTCCAGGTCCAGATTTCCAGCTGCCAGAATTCTCCCTCTTGGTGTGTACCTTGCAAATTATGAGAGAAAAGGCATTAGAATTACTCCAAAAAGCATTATTATGGATAAAACATTATAAATAACAGTAAGAAAACATGATGCAAAATGGACGTATCATTGTACTATGGCCGCTGGCGCCCGCCTGGCCTTGGTCGTCATGGCTTGCGTCTTCCGAACCTCATGAGGTGAGGGCTTGCATAGAAATCTCCGCTCCTCAGGGGCCAGCCTATGGAGGCCGCTCCTTTGGGAGGTCTTGGCGTCGTCTGCCTCGCGAGGCTTGGCCCCTCGCGAGGGTCTTGTGTCGTTGGTGCTGAAGATGGGCCATACTAGGCCGTCGATGGAGCTACGCCATGGGCCGTGGGCAGGCTAGTCTGGGTACCCCGGTTCCCAGATTGCCGACAATATTTGATGTATAAAGTAAGCAATGCAAGGCACTATATGCATGATATGACCAACATCAACATTCCAGGTAAGAGCAAAGACCTTAGGGGGTAAATAGGAGTGGTCTACTCCTTCTGAATCCCCCTTGGAATAGTTATTTTCCTCTTGATTACAATCTGAAATGGGTGGAGGGGGATGCCTTCGCGCCCACCATGGAGCGATGTCTGCATGAAATTTTATTGCCATGCAAGGCTCTTATCTTTTGCTCTACATGTTCAGTTCCATTGTGTACAATAACTGACATGCATAGGAATAAAACATAGTGAGATTATGTAAGGAATGCATGTAGAAATCTAGAGTTATGGTAGCAACCTGTGGATAGACCCAAAACCAATGATAGTAGGCAGATAGTAGCTTCAGTTAAAAATGCAGATAATGGCTTCTTTACTGTTTGTTTCCCACCCAACATGAAACTCATTGTGGACACCAGAGATTAACCAAATTGTAGACAAATACTATTGATTGTGGCCCCGGTATTGTTGGGGAACGTAGCAGAAATTCAAAATTTTCCTACATGTCACCAAGATCTATCTATGGAGAAACCAGCAACGAGGGGAAGGAGAGTGCATCTACGTACCCTTGTAGATCTCTATGCGGAAGCGTTCAAGAGAACCGGGTTGAAGGAGTCATACTCGTCGTGATCCAAATCACCGGAGATCCTAGTGCCGAACGGACGGCACCTCCGCGTTCAACACACGTACAGCCCGGTGACGTCTCCCATGCCTTGATCCAGCAAGGAGAGAGGGAGACGTTGAGGAAGACTCCATCCAGCAGCAGCACAACGGCGTGGTGGTGGTGGAGGAGCGTGGTACTCCAGCAGGGCTTCGCCAAGCACCGCAAGAGACGAGGAGGACAGAGGTAGGGCTGCGCCAAGAAGGAGAGGAACTCTTGTGTCTTGGGTAGCCCAAACCTCAAGTATATATAGGGGGAGGGGAGGGGCTGCGCCCCCACCTAGGGTTCCACCCCTAGGGGTGGCGGCCAGCCCTAGATCCCATCTAGGGGGGCGGCCAAGGGGGGAGAGAGGGGGGCGCACCACTAGGTGGGCCTTAGGCCCATCTTAGCCTAGGGTTTGCCCCCTTCCACTCTCCCTTGCGCCTTGGGCCTTGGTGGGGGGGGGGGTGCACCAGCCCACCTGGGGCTGGTCCCCTCCCACACTTGGCCCATGCAGCCCTCCGGGGCTTGTGGCCCCACTTGGTGGACCCCCGGGACCCTCCCGGTGGTCCCGGTACGTTACCGATAAAACCCGGAACCTTTTCGGTGACCAAAACAGGACTTCCCATATATAAATATTTACCTTCGGACCATTCCGGAACTCCTCGTGACGTCCGGGATATCATCCGGGACTCCGAACAACATTCGGTAACCACATACAAACTTCCTTTATAACCCTAGCGTCATCGAACCTTAAGTGTGTAGACCCTACGGGTTCGGGAACCATGCAGACATGACCGAGACGTTCTCCGGTCAATAACCAACAGCAGGATCTGGATACCCATGTTGGTTCCTACATGTTCCACGATGATCTCATCGGATGAACCACGATGTCGAGGATTCAATCAATCCCGTATGCAATTCCCTTTGTCTAGCGGTACGATACTTGCCCGAGATTCGATCGTCGGTATCCCGATACCTTGTTCAATCTCGTTACTGGCAAGTCTCTTTACTTGTTCCGTAACACATCATCCCGTGATCAACTCCTTGGTCACATTGTGCACATTATGATGATGTCCTACCGAGTGGGCCCAGAGATACCTCTCCGTCACACGGAGTGACAAATCCCAGTCTCGATTCGTGCCAACCCAACAGACACTTTCGGAGATACCTGTAGTGTGCCTTTATAGCCACCCAGTTACGTTGTGATGTTTGGCACACCCAAAGTATTCCTGCGGTATCCGGGAGTTGCACAATCTCATGGTCTGAGGAAATGATACTTGACATTAGAAAAGCTTTAGCAAACGAACTACACGATCTATGTGCTAGGCTTAGGGTTGGGTCTTGTCCATCACATCATTCTCCCAATGATGTGATCCCGTTATCAACGACATCCAATGTCCATGGTCAGGAAACCGTAACCATCTATTGATCAACGAGCTAGTCAACTAGAGGCTTACTAGGGACATGGTGTTGTCTATGTATCCACACATGTATATGAGTTTCCTATCAATACAATTCTAGCATGGATAATAAACGATTATCATGAACAAGGAAATATAATAATAATCAATTTATTATTGCCTCTAGGGCATATTTCCAACAGGTATGTACCCCACAACCATTTAAAAACTCAAGTTTGAGCATTAGTTTGGAGCTGACTCTGAGTCTAATCGGTAAACATGATGATAAAGTAGCACG
The DNA here is from genome assembly GCF_003073215.2 of Triticum urartu. Classification (NCBI taxonomy): domain Eukaryota; kingdom Viridiplantae; phylum Streptophyta; class Magnoliopsida; order Poales; family Poaceae; genus Triticum; species Triticum urartu. The sequence continues at coordinate 326,228,057 of NC_053024.1, forward strand.
TAATATTAAGCGATGCATAACATAAGCAGACACGGAAGAGTGCGACCTCTCTTGCAGACCCGTGTAGTCCTCAGGGTCATCAGCTCAGTTGATGGAGGTAATGAAGTTATTGTGGCTGCAGGCAGAGGGGAAGAAGATCTGAGGCGCTGAAGAACAGTCTAGAAGGCGGATCCCTGCTGCAGTGGACCCTTCTGTCATTAGAGCAGCTGACCTGGGGTGGACGACGGCGCGGCAAGAGCGGGACAAACCACACAAGGTTTTCATTGGCACCTATCTGTAAGATAAGTAATTGTGTAAGGGCTCGTTTGAATTGGAGGATTCTAACAACGCAGAGATAGGAAATACACAGTAATACGATAGGAATGCATGTGCAAAACAGAGAATTTAAAATCACAGGATTTCTGTCAATCTGGGTGTTTGCTTCACAGGAGTTGGAAGGTCACAAGAATGCGAACAAGCATGGTCAAATTAAGTCAAACCACAAGAAAATGTACAGTTATAATGCTATTATGCTACTATCAATTAGGGCCTCTTTGATTCGTAGGATTGCAAAAACACAGGAATAAGAAAAACGTAGGATTTAAATGGCATGTCCATTGGATCCCTATAGGATTTGAGTTTGTTTGATTGTGTCATGGAAAAAGCAAAGGATTTCTTCCAAGAGGTTGGAGTGGATGTTAGAATTCCTGTGAAATTTAGTACAAATAACTCCTTAGGAAAAATTCCTACAAGGTTCAATCCTACGAATCAAAGGACCAACGTAGGAAAAATTCCTAAGGATTCTAATCCTTAAAAAAATCCTATGAAGATCCTTTGAATCATGGAGACCCTTAGTCTTCTTCTTCATGAATAGGAATTTGAAAAGGAGGGCAAGTGGATAATAAAATTTCTAAGGTTTTTCTTTGAAAGAGACACTAAAGGAACAAAGCCTACAGTTTTCCTTTGCTCCATTCCTTTGAACCAAATGCATGAATAGTAGTACCATAGGAAACTTTCCAATTCCTATGTTTTCCTTCACTTTTCCTTTCAACCACTGGCTATTCTAGTGGGCAAGCTTGAACAGGAAAAAGCCTACACTCCAAAACTGTTTTTATGCTACTTGTACTACTTTGGACCCAGGACACTGCCCTACTAGCTCAACTCCCAGGCCCATCTACACATGCACAGCTCAAACACGCAGAAATAAATAATGATGGCTTTCGAGAGAGTCCATCATAGATAGATAAGTTGCCTGGTACCTCACTATTTTCTATATATGAGAAACTAATCGTATTTCACATTACTACGTGTGCTTAGTGGACAATATATATAACATGTAGATTAAAGAAGTGATGCAGCAAGTGTACAACCTCTTTGGCGAACCCATGTCGATCTCAGCATCATTCGGTTGGTCGCTGAGGATGTTGCGGCTGATGTGGCAGTCGGAGGAGGGGAAGAAGATCTTAGGCACCTGGAGATGTAGCCAAGGGTACTGCTCCGCTGTGATGGAGGGTTTCATCGTTGGAGCAGCTCCAGTGAGGTGTGGAGGCTGAAGCAGTACAAGAGAGACAATATTAACCTAAATTGGTATTCTAGTAGCATCTCCAATAGATGATGTAAAATACATAACCAAAAGGTGCTAGATGTAAAATACATCAGCCACTCATCTCTAAAACTAACTACCAAAACTGAATTTAATTGTCGAAACTGAATTTAATTGTTGAAACTGAATTTTACTGTCGAAACTGAATTTTGTTGTTGAAACTGAATTTTACTGTCGAAATAGAACGCACTAGTAGCAGAAAAGCAGTGCAGTAATAGTTTTCGCCGCACGAGCACTAGTGGCAGAGTAGAAGTGATCTAAATCATTAGCCGCTCCAGCAGGGAACGTACTACCAGAGAGCAGCCAAAGCAAAGCAGCAGCGCGTGCGAGAGCCGGGGCAGCTGGTCGTGTAGCAGCACCTCGGGTAGTAGCAGCAGGAGCTCAAGTGAGAGTCGGAGCTGCTGCTTGTGCAGCAGCAGCGCGAGCATGAGTAGACCAGCAGCGTAGGAAAGAGCAAGAGCAGCAGCAAGAGCAAGAGCAAGAGCCAGAGCAAACTAGGCAGGGGACCGAGTGCAAGAGCGGAGCAGCAGCGCGAGCGAGAGCTGAAGCAGCAACAGCAGGGCCAGCGAGAGCCGGAGCAGTAGCGGCAGCTCCTACTGATGTGGATGTCACCGTCGAGGGAGCGACGCCATGGAGGAAGTGGCCAGCAACGTCGCCGTAGATGGATCCGCGCCATGGCGGCTTGGGACCGAGCGCCGGTAGGACCGTGAGATAGAATCAAGAAGAAAATGGACTGATTACTATAGAACCTCTTTGCTGGCGCTAATTAGGCCTCAGCTTCATCCAAGGAATCGGTGATGGTGCTGCTCTTCCGGTGGTGCAGGTGAAGACGGCGGTGTGGGAATGGAGGTGGCGCGAAAGATGAGGCGAACGTTGGGGTAGCTCCTTGCAAGTGGAGGACAGGGTAGCTGAATCGGCGGGACGACGAGATCGATGATGGATCCTCATCCGGTGCGGTGGATGATGTCGCCGGGGAAGAGGCTCCGGCTAGGTGGCAAATGGAGGACGGCGTGGGGCTTCGCGGTTTTCATGGCCTCGGTGTATGAATGGGGGCAGAGGGGATGGGAGGGGGAACCATGGCTTAGGGACGCACTTTTCCAAAATGTGGGGTAAGTTACGAAAGTAGCCCCACCGATTTGAACTAGGTGGCTCTGTCGTTTCAGGGGTATCACGGGAATTTCGCGTACCGGGATTTTGCAGGAGGTGGGAGTTTTCACGCGTGTTGTAATTTTAGGATAGCAAGGTGCGGGTTGAGATGGAGGGAGTTTTAGGAGCACAACGAGACAAAGAGATATCTTAAATTTTTGGGATAAGAAGGCGCGGGTTGAAATTTTTGGACAAGCCTAACGTGTAGTGCAGCAAATCAATTCGCACTTCCCTCAACGAAAAAACCAAAAAGAAATCAATTACCACCACACAAGAGAGTCTAGTCCCGTTTTACTATATGAGTTACTACAAATGCCATTCAAAACTTTCAATCCATGTTATATACAATTAAAATATTTTGTTGTGTGTATAATGCATGTAACCATTTGAATTACTACAAATTTAGTGCATTCCAAATGTATATACTACTGCTTTATTATAGTACTACTTTAATCCATGAGTTACTACTAGCTCATTCCAAATTTGTAGTAATGGTTACTACAAATTTAGTGCATTTCAAAACTATAATCCATGAGTTACTACAAATTTACTCAACTGAACATTTTAGTGCATTCCAAATGTATATACTACTGCTTTAATATGAACTAAATTTGAATTTGTTTCTCTATTTGAATAAGATCTACAATCATGATTGTTGTCAAGTTAAACCATTTGAATTCGTTTCTCTATTTTAATAAGATCTGCAATCATCATTATTGTCAAGTTAAACCATTGTTTTTATATTATCTTCGCAACACAGCACATGATTACTATCGAGTTAGATAAGAACTATGTGTATTATATGAACTCGAACTCGATTTTTTCAATCCACTTTATGTTGATTTCAAACCACAGTGCATTTCAAGCTCTAGCTAGATCTTCATAATCTAAACCATGTCTCATATGTATAATGTGGTTATCACATAATGTATGTTGCCCCGCCCCCTACGCCTACAAGTATTTAGATGTGAGTTGCAAACACCACACATTATCAAAAATTCAAATAAAATGTGAGATTATTCAATATATAGTGTGGTTTAGATTGTTCAATATTTAGTTGTACGCTACAAACGCCACACAATATCCCAAATTCAAATAACATGTGAGATTGTTCAATATATAGTATGGTTTATTGTTTGATATTTAGCTATGAGTTGCAAACGCCACGCATTATCACATTATAGTATAACATGTCCAAAACCACACCATGCGTACCACCGCTATATTCATGCATGCATAGCTTTATAACACTATGATCTCTTATTCAAATATATGAATCCACTTTCATAAAGAAATATGATGTTTGTTAGTCTCTTACACCCACACAATCCTCTAACCTTTGTAGCTAGCACTAAATTTCTCTCGTTCATGCACACACCCTCCTTGCCCTCCCCCTCCGTCAGCATTTTATCCATCATGCACATTCATTTATTTTCTTTGGGTTGTTCTCACGTGGTCTCCACAAGTCCTTCTTTTCGACACACGCCAATCGATAAACCTCTCTAGCGATGTCTGCGTACCACATACACACACACTTTCCATCTCCTCCTTTCTCTGTCCATGCCTCATGTCTCTCATACGGTCCCATACATGTGTAAACTCTCGCCCCTCTTTTCATCGATCTCACAATCGCACACTCCTCCCCCGTATCTATAGGCCTCTCACACCACCTCCTAGGTCCATCCCACTCTCTCTCTCTCTATCCGTCTCTCTGGGCCTTATTTGCCTCTAACAAATGGATGTACACCGACAGAGCTCCTACTATTCATATAGCTAGCTAGGTCATTTATAACTCGTTTTCCCCATGCACCGATCGATCTACCTCATTAGTTATGTCTCACCCTTCCTCCGACACACAACAATTGATCTACCGATCTAGTTAGGTATGCTTACCAATCACATATGGTCCCCCTTCATCATCCATGCTTGCCTCCCGACACATCTACCACGCACACGCACACACACATGCACACACACAGAAACACATCCCCTCTCTTCTTGATATTGCAGTTCTATCATCAGTTTGTCTAGTAGGCCGCTCCCACCATCTTTGAGAAGAAACTCCACCACCCCTACGGCACTCTACCTCTCTCTCTCTCTCGCAACCTATTTCTCGTCCTTCACTTATGTATGGATGTCGACCGATATCCCTCAAGACATAGCTAGGTCTCTCTTTCTCAACACATATACGAGTCGATCTACCTCTGTATTTAGGTCTGTGCCCCCCCCCCACACACACACTGATACATCGAGCGCTCTAGTCATGTCTCCCTACCACACACAAACTTGCCCTCTCCCCTCTGAAATTTTAGTAGGTCAGTCGCCCTATATCTCTAACGTGCACACACGCAATTTTCATGGCTCTCTTCATCAATCTCGCACCCACACACTTGATCTTCTCTTCGACTCTATCGATATCTATGGCCCCTCCCTCACTTCTCGTGGATCACCCCCTTTATATATGATATAGATATTCCTCTATTTCACACACATTTAATGTGTCACATTTTTGTTTGAGATATCATCAACACATATTCCCACAAATACACTCATGAAATCACACACCCCCCAATAAAAAACACTCATGAACGCACATGCCATCTCTCTAGGTTTGTATCTCCCTCACACACACACGTAGGTGGGGGACGTGCACGAAGAGAAGAGGTGCACGCATGGCCCACGTACTCTCGTCTCTTTCCCAACCACACCCACACAGGTACATGGTGGAGTTCATTTATGTATGAAAAGGTAGCCCACGTGGTAATTTGACATGTGTACTGGTTGTCCACTTGATGGAGGATCGTGTACCATGGGTGAAAAAAACAATTGTGACTTGACGTGTTATTTAAACAAAATTATTCCTCGATGGTGCACGTACAGAATATAGACGAATTGTTATGGAGAGAAAAAAGAAAATCGCCCCACTATACTATACAATATAATATAGGAAGGATGCTCAATGCTTTGCTTTCTGGGATCGGTCTCTTCTACTCTCTCACACAAGATGGCGGTGGCCACTCTCTCTCTCTCTCACCATTGGTCCCTAATCCGGCTAGATCCAGACCGCCAGCGAAAAGGGGCGATGTGCAACGTTGCTCCGATAGCCGGCATCGATGCAGGAAACCCACTGCCGGCGCGTCCCGATCTGCGATACCCGCCGTTCTCTCTAAGCAAGCTCCAGCACGGTAGTGCCTTTACCCCTTGCTCGTTGTCACGGTATGGGTAGATCCCGCCCGCCGCCGCTCTCCTGGTTACATCCCGACGACCCTCTGGTACAGATTCCTCTGGAACCGGCCTTGCTCCACAGCCCATCTTCCCATCTCGTTGCATGTGGATCTTCTCTAGTTATTTGCCTAAAACGTACTGTAGCTCGGCCGACATACTTTCCATGTTTCATCAATAGTGCCACTATTATTGCAATCACACTTATTCAATATCCTTGTCAAGAGGGATGCTCAACTCCATTTTAGTGCAGCTGCACAAAATGATGGGATGGTGCATGCATCCAACTACTACATGTCTTGGCGGGCATCAACGAGCCGCGTGAAAATGGCTAACAACATGTCCACCATGTCCAGGAAATGAAAGCATGCTTAGGGACCTGATCGATCATTTTTTTTCTTCATTTGTACACCCTCTCACAACTTTTTCTTAAGTTCTAAGTAAATATTGGGTATGATATGTGAATCATTGATATGCATTAGCATGCATGTTAGTTTCCTTTGTATTTGTTGGAATGTTGTAACAAGAAAACCTTCAAGCCAAGACACATGAAAGAAAAGCTAAAAGCTTTGTAGCATTGTAGTAGTATAATTTTATCTCGCTGAGAAATTACATTTACTAGCATAGTATATATAAATAAATGTTGAAAGGTTGATAGCATTGCGAGAAACCATTATAGGAGCGCAGAACTTCCTTTCCTCGACATGTGGGACATCCAACATCTGGATCCACATGCCATGCACCAAATTATGAGTGCAAAACTGCAAGGAATACTACTAATGAGCAGTCACATCTCAAAGCCACACCTTTCCAATAGTAAGTTGGATGCACGAACAACACATCATAGAATCCTCTCATAATAATTTTCCAAGAAAAACACCACACGTGAAGATTGGACGGTACTGTTGCAGCAAGGCATATAACCCTTCTCTGGAACATCAAGTATGGTCGTATGGGGATGGTTCCAGAAAATAATATCCCCTCCCTTCCGGTTTATGGGCCTCAATTCCAAATCTAAACTAATGAATGAGCTAGTACTACTAGATAGTGAGTCTTTACTATTGTATCATGTACGTACTAATTGCAACACCTGCATGTGTTAGCAGTATAATGACCAGATACGAATTTGATGGTATGATTTGTGTAAATTGCATGTCATATTATTGCTCTAACATGTGGTCAAAGTTAGCCTCCAAAACGCATTTTAGAACCTATATGGATTGAGGGAGTACATGCATTGTTGATTTTCTCTTAATCCTTCCATGCAACATTTTTATTCAAGCTTGAAATGTGAACATGTGAATGGGAGGGACTACTACAACCCTTCCAAAAGAACTGTAGTACTGATGGTATCGTACTCCCTCCGTTCATCATCTCACATGTTCATTACTTTTGCGAACTATGGAAGTAACAAATTTATTCCACCACTCAGCATCTATTATGGTTAGGGAGATTTCAAATTAACTCATATAGATCGGAAAGAAGGCACTTAGGACATCCACAATGTATGCTTTTTGTTCCCTCTAAGCCCTCTCTCTCCTCTTAGAGGCATGTCTCTATACATTGCATGAACTGCCTCTAACAAAAAATTGGCTAGCATCGCGTCTAACCTTAGAGGCTGCCTCTAATAATTTAACAATCCATCGGGTCCCACTTGTCAGCCATAGGAAGCATAAGAAAGTACAAGAGAAATATTACTGATTGGACAAATGTGGTGCTAATTAATACTTTTTAAATTTCTGCTAGGGCCCACCTTAGAGGCTGGTTAGAGTCTCTATACATTGTGGTTTTTTCATTTGATAAGAGGCAAACCATGTGGGGCCTACCTTAGAGGCAAGGCTCTATACACTGGAGATGCTCTGTACTACTTTTGACGTGTCTCGTCAACTCGCAGAACAAGGAGAAGCTTGCTTAGTACGCCCTCTCCCCCGCCCACGGGCGTGGTGGCTCGTAGAGTCACAGGACGAGGAGAATCTTGCTTACTATGCCTACGCTGCTCCCTCGCACACGCGTGCGGTGGCTCACAGGACAAGGAGAAGCTTCCTTACTACTACGCCCGCTCCCTCGCTCGCGCACGCGCGCGGTGGCTCACGGGACAAGGAGAAAATTTTACTGCTCCCTCCGTTAGACGTATACTCTCGTCCCTACCTTGGTTAGAGAGATTATCATATTGTTTGAAATATATGTCTTGTAGCAGATTTCAATATGAACTAGTAGTACATACTCCAAATACTGATGTATATAAATGTATTTTAGAGTGTAGATTCACTCATTTTGTTCCGTATGTAGTCCATATTGAAACGAAAGTAGTAGTACAAACTCTCCCTCGCCCCTCGCCCCTCACCCACGTGGTGGACATGCAGCAATTCATTCGGTCTTAGATAGCGAGAACCATATGCTATAGTACCATCGTTGATCGACTTCCCAAAGAGGCGAAGAGCCAAGCGCAAGGTTAATACGGAGTATTTTTAAGATGCCAAGCACAAGGTTTATAGGAGAACGAGTAGTAGTAGTACTAGTAGTACGTATTGTATGAGGAAGAAGGCAACAAGAATGTATGTTTTGCATGACAGTCTCTTCTTATAGGACGTGCTAGACTAGTGGGCCTCATTGTTGTAATGGGTGTACCATAGAACGCACGATTCGGAGTGGTGGGCAGCGGGAATAATATTTGGAGCTGCTTAGTCTTAAACCCCATGAAGAAGTCCCATCAAAAGGAATAGCCATCCTCTACAGGTGCTCCTATGTAAAATGAGTAAATGAGACAAAAAGAGAATGAGACAAGGTAAAAAAATCACCAGCCTTAGAGCCAGCCCTATTGTATCAGTGAATGATATTTCTATGTCGTGATTGACATGGCTATATTATTAACCATGCTGTAGGGGTAGTAGTGGATTTTTATTTATTTGCAGAGGTAGCAGCGGATGGATATTCAACGAGGGGTGAAATGGTGGCTGATTGCTCGATCAAACATAGAGAAAGGTGGGCCTCGTGATTTGACAACGCATTAGGCATTATTACTGCCTATGCACTTTGCCCATATAATAACCGCGTGGTAGAGTAGTTTTTTTCTTCAGTGGCACATATGCAATATAAATAGGTTCATATGGAGAGAAAAAGAAACTACTCCACTATATACATAGCCAGGAGCCTACACGGTTGCTTGTTGGGGTTGCTCTCTTCACACTCCCTCGCGCACAAAACGACTGTGGCCACATCTCTAGTCACACATCCGGTGGATCACGTTCGTCGGGGAAGGGGTGGATGCTTTGTGTAGATGCGGTCGCCGTCGTCGATGGTGAAAACCCACTATCGGTGCGTCCCGATCAGGGGTCCCTGTCGTTCCCTCTCACAAAGCTGGTTCGGTTGCCTTTGTCCCTTGCTCACTGCCATGACATGGGCATTTTCCGCCTCCAGCCGCCCTCCTCTAGCTACATCTCGACATCCCTCAGGTACAACTTCCTTTACAGCCGGCTTGCACCACTACCCCAACTGCCGACATCGCTCCATGTGGATATTTCTCTAATTCTTTGCCCCGCACGTACCTCTATTGGCTTCTACTATATTTGTGATGAGTTTGTCTTGTCAACTAGTCCCACTAGTCTTATTCTAATCACACTTCTTCAATTTCTTTGCCACAGGGATGCTCAGCTCGATTTTAGTGAAACTGCACAAAATGATCCAATGGTCAAAGGGTTGCAAACTTCACTTCTTCGGAAGGTTCGATGTCGCCAACAAATTAAAGCATGGTTAGGGTTTAGGGTTCAAGTCCTAGGGACTGTGTGGATCGTTTTTTTCTTTAGTTCTCTCTATTCCAAAATAAGTGTCAACTTTAGTACAACTTTGACACTTATTTTGGAATGGAGGGAGTACATATTGGCTATGATCTGTGAAACATTCAGATGCAATAGCATGCATGTTAGTGTCCTTTGTATTTGATGGAATGTTGCAACTGGGCTACCTTGGACGCAAGATACATGAAACAGAAGCTGAAAGCTTCATAGAATTATACAATTTTATCTCGCTGAGAAATTATGGTACTCTATACTAAAGAGTTAGGTGTCGCACTGTGTCCAAAAGATATGGTGATAATGTGAGGTGGGTCATGTTATCACTAAGTTGTTGTGTTTTCGCTAATTTTGCACTCCTCCGCTGTAAGAGTGGAGAAAATTGTAAAGAGTGGAGACGCTCTACCTCCTTTCGCCAAAACATGGGACATCCAGCATCTGGTGCACGTGTCATGCACCAAAGTAAATTGTTCAGTAGAACTGAGACTCAGCACATACCACCTCATTAATAATGACCAATGAGCCGTCAAATCACATAGAACGGGCAGTAAGTTGGACGAACGAAGCAACCATCACTCTTCGTTGAATCCGCTTCTCCCTTCAACGCATGCGCCAGTGAGAGGTCGTGTTTTCTCTGCCCGAGCATGAATGCGGCACCGGTTCTTTAGAGCGGCGCTGACTTTTTCGGGCGGGAAGCACGCGTGGGCGATGGAGGGGCTTTGGGTGCGCCAGGCTGGTCAGGAGCGGGCATGGCAGCTGTCCTGACAGGACGCCCGAAAATGAGAGGATGCACTGACTCTCGTGGCTAAATCATAGTACTACACACCATCTCTCTATAGGAGCAGGTCGATGTGTTGCTCTCTCTAACACACACATGATATTAAAACACACACACACACACACATGTTCATAGAATAGGAATATCGTGGGAGTGGAAAGCCACAGGAAGTGAGATAAATGGAGTACGTACAAGAAGAGAAGAGGTACACGCACGTCCGTTGGAGACACAATCAATGCCTCGCACTATAGCCCAACATACCATAGCACGACAGCTGGATCTATGCCTCTCTCATCCTGGAGCCGGCGATCAACCGCTATATCTGCGGTCACGGGATTTGACGCATGCGTCTGCTAGATTTGGAGCATTCCGGCTGCCTGCGACTGCGCCTTGCCATAGACTGTCCGGATACCGGCTTTTACAACAATGGCAATGCCTCCACGTCGTGTGCAGGTACTGAATCCACCTCCAGCCGCTCAGATCTATCCCGTCGATGGGTCACCGGCAAAGACATGACCAGGCACCGTCCGGGCTCGGCCCTCGCCCAACGGCTAGTCAATTCACCATTGCCGCTCATAAAGTGTGATGGCTGCCTGCGGCAGGTCCTGCGCCGCGTTTCGACCTCTCCACAACATCCCGGATGGGTGTTCATCAAGTGCGAAAAACATAAGGTGCGTAGTACTTCTTTTGATTCGGCTGTGCTCCCTTATCTGGCACATGTTTGGCAGATTATACTCAAACTTGTGTGTAGGGTGGATGCAAGTTTTGGTTTTGGGAAGAAGAATACATTGATCTATTGATAGCACAAAATTTGGTAGATGCTCGTGCACTCCTTGCTAGAATAGAGGCCAGAGATGAGACTAGATATGATATTAGATGTGAAGCAACATCTAGTTCTTTAGAATCAAAGAAGGAAGAAGTGTGCAAGCTCGAGAAGCCACAGATCAACAATGAAGACATAGAGAAGATATTAATACAATTAGTGGCAGTAATTTGGAAAATTGGATATCTTTTAAAATGTCTAATTGTGGTTCTTATTTTCTTTGGTCTTGCTCTCCTAGCAAAGAATTGGTGAATGTACTTCCCTGTATCAAAATGTCGTTGATGAAATAAAGAAATGTGCTGGAAAATAAATGTGTGCATATGGCTGGTGGCCGTATTAATTATGTTGGTTCTGAATTTTTCTTGATTATTGGGATTGTCTCATTTTCTTCGCAGAAGTCTTATTTTCACTTCTTTCCACCACATGTTCACATTCCAAGGTGCATTAAATTGATGCATGCAAGGATTAAAAGAAACTAGAAAGTGCATGTAACCATTCCTACTCATTTAGTGGTCGTCCATGAATATATATATATACATATTGTAATAAATGTAGATTAAAGTTTGAGTAATTTTGTAAACTACGAGATGGAGTACTTAGGCTACTCATGGTGGGGAGTATCATATACTAGTATCATGCATATGATTCTAGTGTATGATACTACCTTTATAGTGCATAGTATCATAGAGTAGTATCATAAATGATCTTATTTATTTTCATGCATGACACAAAGTAGCATATCATTTAACATGATACGGCACTGGTGCGCGTCGGTCCTAAACAAACGGTTTTTAACCCCTTTCCGTGACGGCATTTGGAACCGTCCCCAAGTGAGTGTGGGCAATAGGGGGTCCTTCCCACACGACCCAGAAATCGTCAAGGATAGGCCCTCCTGGGACACAGGCTGGGGCCATGTGCGATGCTACCTCTTGAGCTCTGCGTTGGATTTCCCCGAAGAGGAAGGGATGATGCAGCAAAGTAGCGTAAGTATTTCCCTCAGTTTTTGAGAACCAAGGTATCAATCCAGTAGGAGGCTACGCTCGAGTCCCTCGTACCTACACAAAAACAATAGCTCAACGCAACCAACGCGCTTAGGGGTTGTCAATCCCTTCACGGTCACTTACGAAAGTGAGATCTGATAGAGATGATAAATAATATTTTTGGTATTTCTGGTATAGAGATGCAAAGTAAATAAAGTAAAAAGCAAAGTAAAATAAAAGCAATAATAAAGTGATGGAGATTGATATGATGAGAAAGAGACCCGGGGGCCATAGGTTTCACTAGTGGATTCTCTCAAGAGCATAAGTATTCTATGGTGGGTGAACAAATTACTGTTGAGCAATTGACAGAATTGAGCATAGTTATGAGAATATCTAGGTATGATCATCTATATAGGCATCACGTCTGAGACAAGTAGACCGAAACGATTCTGCATCTACTAATATTACTCCACTCATCGACCGCTATCCAGCATGCATCTAGAGTATTAAGTTAAAAAAGAGTAACGCCTTAAGCAAGATGACATGATGTAGAGGGATAATTTCATGCAATATGATAAAAAAACCCATCTCGTTATCCTCGATGGCAACAATACAATATGTGCCTTGCTGCCCCTTCTGTGACTGGGAAAGGACACCGCAAGATTGAACCCAAAGCTAAGCACTTCTCCCATGGCAAGAAAAACCAATCTAGTAGGCCAAACCAAACTGATAATTCGAAGGGACTTGCAAAGATAACTAATCATACATAAAAGAATTCAAAGAAGATTCAAATATTATTCATAGATAGACTTCATCATAAACCCACAATTCATCGGTCTCAACAAACACACCGCAAAAAGAAGATTTCATCAAATAGATCTCCACGAGAGAGGGGGAGAACATTGTATTGAGATCCAAAAAGAGAGAAGAAGCCATCTAGATACTAGCTATGGACCCGTAGGTCTGAAGTAAACTACTCACACTTCATCAGAGGAGCTTGGATGATGATGTAGAAGCCCTCCGTGATCGATGCCCCCTTCGGCGGAGCTCCGGAACAGGCACCAAGATGGGATCTCGTGGATATAGAAAGTTGCGGCAGTGGAATTAGGTTTTTGGCTCCGTCCCCGATCGTTTGGGGGTACGTGGATATATATAGGAGGAAGAAGTACGTCGGTGGAGCTTCGACGGGCCCACGAGGCAGGGGGGCGCGCCCTGGGGGGCGCCCCTACCCTCGTGACCACCTCGTGGCTTTCTTGACGGAGGGTCCAAGTCTCCTGGATCTTATCTGATGAGAAAATCGCGTTTGCGAAGGTTTCATTCCGTTTGGACTCCGTTTGATATTCCTTTTCTTCGAAACCCTAAAACAGGCAAAAACAGCAATTCTGGGCTGGGCCTCCGGTTAGTAGGTTAGTCCCAAAAATAATATAAAAGTGGAAAATAAAGCCCAATAATGTCTAAAATATTAGATAATATAGCATGGAGCTATCAAAAATTATAGATACGTTGGAGACGTATCAAGCATCCCCGAGCTTAATTCCTGCTCGTCCTCGAGTAGGTAAATGATAAAAACAGAATTTTTGATGTGGAGTGCTACTTGGCATAATTTTAATGTGATTCTTCTTAATTGTGGTATGAATATTCTAATCCGAAAGATTCAAGACAAAAGTTCATATTGACATAAAAATGATAATACTTCAAGCATACTAACTAAGCAATTATGTCTTCTCAAAATAACATGGCCAAAGAAAGTTCATCCCTACAAAATCATATGGTTTAGTCATGTTTCATTTTCGTCACACAAGAATGCTATCATCATGCACAACCCCGATGACAAGCCAAGCAATTGTTTCATACTTTAGTAATCTCAAACATGTAAACTTTCACGCAATATATGAGCGCGAGCCATGGACATAGCACTATGGGTGGAATAGAATATAATGGAGGGGGTTATGTGGAGAAGACAAAAAGGAGAAGTCTCACATCAACGAGGCTAATCAATGGGCTATGGAGATGCCCACCGATTGATGTTAATGCAGGGAGTAGGGATTGCCATGCAACGGATGCACTAGAGCTATAAATGTATGAAAGCTCAACAAAAGAAACTAGTGGGTGTGCATCCAACTTGCTTGCTCACTAAGACCTAGGGAACTTGAGGAGGCCCATTGTTGGCATATACAAGCCATGTTCTAAAATGAAAAATTCCCACTAGTATATGAAAGTGATAACATGAGAGACTCTCTACTATGAATATCATGGTGCTACTTTGAAGCACAAGTGTGGTAAAAGGATAGTAACATTGTCCCTTCTCTCTTTTTCTCTCATTTTTTGGGCCTTCTCTTTTTTTATGGCCTTTCTCTTTTTTTTATATTCCTCACTTGGGACAATGTTCTAATAATGATGATCATCACACTTCTATTTATTTACAACTCAATGATTACAACTCGATACTAGAACAAAGATGACTCTATATGAATGCCTCCGGCGGTGTACCGGGATATGCAATGAACCAAGAGTGACATGTATGAAAGAATTATGAACGGTGACTTTGCCACAAATACTATGTCAACTACATGATCATGCTAAGCAATATGACAATGATGAATGTGTCATGATGAACGGAATGATGGAAAGTTGCATGGCAATATATCTCGGAATGGCTATGGAAATGCCATAATAGGTAGGTATGGTGGCTGTTTTGAGGAATATATAAGGAGGTTTATGTGTGAAAGAGCGTACCATATCACGGGGTTTGGATGCACCGGCGAAGTTTGCGCCAACTCTCAATGTGAGAAAGGGCAATGCACAGTACCGAAGAGGCTAGCAAGGATGGAAGGGTGAGAGTGCGTATAATCCATGGACTCAACATTAGTCATAAAGAACTAACATACTTACTGCAAAAATCTACAAGTCATCAAAGACCTCGGCACTACGCGCATGCTCCTAGGGGGATAGATTGGTAGGAAAAGACCATCGCTCATCCCCGACCGCCACTCATAAGGAAGACAATCAAATAACACCTAATGTTTCAAATTTGCTGCATAAAGTTTACCATACGTGCATGCTATGGGACTTGCAAACCTCAACACAAGTATTTCTCAATTTCACAACTACTCAACTAGCATGACTTTGATATTATTACCTCCATATCTCAAAACAATCATCAAGCATCAAACTTTTCTTAGTATTCAACACACTCATAAGAAAGTTTTATTATTAATCTTGCATACCAAGCATATTAGGATTTTAAGCAAATTACCAAACTATTATGACTCTTAAAATAATCTAAGTGAAGCATGAGATATCAATAGTTTCTATAAAACAAATCCACCACCGTGCTCTAAAAGATATAAGTGAAGCACTGGAGCAAAACTATAAAGCTCAAAAGATATAAGTGAAGCACATAGAGTATTCTATCAAATTCCAAATCATGTATGGCTCTCTCAAAAGGTGTGTACAGCAAGGATGATTGTGGTAAACTAATAAGCATAGACTCAAAACATAAAAGACGCTCCAAGCAAAACACATATCATGTGGTGAATAAAAATATAGCTCCAAGTAAAGTTACTGATAGAAGTAGACGAAAGAGGTGATGCCTTCCGGGGCATCCCCAAGCTTTGGCTTTTAGGTGTCCTTAGATTATCTTGGAGTTCCATGGGCATCCCCAAGCTTAGGATCTTGCCACTTCTTGTTCCATAATCCATCAAATCTTTACCCAAAACTTGAAAACTTCACAACACATAACTTAAAGTAGGAAATCTCGTGAGCTCCGTTAGCGAAAGAAAACAAAAGACCACTTCAAGGTACTATAATGAACTCATTCTTTATTTATATGGGTTTTATACCTACTGTATTCCAACTTCTCTATCGATTATAAACTATTTTACTAGCCATAGATTCATCAAAATAAGCAAACAACACACGAAAAACAGAATCTGTCAAAAACAGAACAGTATGTAGTAATCTGTAGCTAGCGCAAGATCTGGAACCCCAAAAATTCTAAAATAAATTTCTGTACGTGAGGAATTTATCTATTAATCATCTGCAAAAATAATTAACTAAATAGCACTTTTCAAATAAAAATGACAGCAGTTCTCGTGAGCACTAAAGTTTCTGCTTTTTACAGCAAGTTCAACAAGACTTTCCCCAAGTCTTCCTAACGGTTCTACTTAGCACAAACACTAATTAAACACAAAAAACACAAAAAAAACAGAGGTAGATAATTTATTTATTACTAAACAGGAGAAAAAAGCAAGGAATAAAAATAAAATTGGGTTGCCTCCTAACAAGCGCTATCGTTTAACGCCCCTAGCTAGGCATAACAAGCAAGAATAGATCTAGGTATTGCCATCTTTGGTAGGCAATCCATAAGTGGCTCTCATTATAGATTCATATGGTAATTTTATTTTCTTTCTAGGAAATTTTTCCATGCCATTTTCAATGGAAATTGGAATCAAATATTCCCTTCCTTCATATCAATAATTGCACCAACCGTTCTAAGGTAAGGTCTACCAAGAATAATAGGGCAAGAAGGATTGCAATCTATATCAAGAACGGTAAAATCTACGGGCACATAATTCCTATTTGCAACAATAAGAACATCATTAATTCTTCCCATAGGTTTCTTAATAGTGGAATCCGCAACATGCAAGTTTAGAGAGCAATCATCAAAATCACAGAAATCTAGTAAATCACACAAAGTTTTGGGAATAGTAGAGACACTAGCACCCAAATCACACAAAGCATAAAACTCATAATTTTTATTTTTAATTTTAATAGTTGGTTCCCACTCATCATAAAGTTTTCTAGGGATAGAAACTTCCAGTTCAAGTTTTTATTCATAAGATTGCATCAAGGCATCAACGATATGTTTAGTAAATGCTTTATTTTGACTATAAGCGTGAGAAGATTTTAGCATGGATTCCAACAAGGAAATAAAATCAATCAAAGAGAAATTTTCATAGTTAAATTCATTGAAATCCATAATAGTGGGTTTAGCAACATCTAGGGTTTTAATTTCTTCAATACCACTTTTATGAAATTTAGCATCAAGATCAACAAACTCGAATTCTTAGAACGCCTTCTAGGTAAAGGTGGATCATAATCAGCCCCGTCATTATCAAGATTCATATTGCAAAACAAAGATTTAATAGGGGACACATCAATAACTTTTAGATCTTCATCATTATTTTCATAGGAACTAGAAGAACACGCTTTTATAAAGGCATCTTTCTTAGCACGCATCCTAGCGGTTCTTTCTTTGCACTTCTCAATGGAAATTCTCATGGCTTTGAGAGACTCATTGATATCATGCTTAGGTGGAATAGATCTCAGTTTCAAAGAATCAACATCAAGAGCAATTCTATCAACGTTCCTGGCCAAATCATCAATCTTAAGCAATTTTTCTTCAATCATAGCATTAAAATTATTTTGTGAAGAAATAAATTCTTTAATATTAGATTCAAAATCAGAGGGCATCTTATTATAATTTCCATCAGAATTGTTGTAGGAATTACCATAATTATTAGAGGGATTACTAGGATAAGGCCTAGGATTGAAATTTCCTCTATACGCGTTGTTACCAAAATTGTTCCTACCAACAAAATTCACATCCATAGATTCATTATTATTCTCAATCAAAGTAGACAAGGGCACATCATTAGGATCAGAAGAAACACTCTTATTAGCAAATAATTTCATAAGTCCATCCATCTTTCCTCTCAAAACATTAATTTCTTCTATCGCATGCACCTTTTTAGTAGATCTTTCAGTATGCCATTGAGAATAATTAACCATAATATTACCTAGGAGTTTAGTAGCTTCTCCTAAAGTGATTTCCATAAAAGTGCCTCCCGCGGCCAAATCTAAAAGATTTCTAGAAGCAAAATTCAATCCGGCATAAATTTTTTGTATAATCATCCACAAATTCAAACCATGAGTAGGGAAATTATGTATCATTAATTTCATTCTCTCCCAAGCTTGTGCAACATGTTCATGATCAAGTTGTTTAAAATTCATAATATCGTTTCTAAGAGAGATGATCTTAGCAGGAGGAAAATACTTAGAGATAAAAGCATCTTTGCACTTGTTCATGAATCAATACTATTTTTAGGCAAAGACGAAAACCAAGCTTTAGCACGATCTCTAAGCGAAAAAGGAAATAGCTTTAATTTAACAATATTATTATCGACATCTTTCTTATTTTTCATGTCACACAAATCAACGAAGCTATTAAGATGGGTAGCGGCATCTTCACTAGGAAGGCCGGAGAACGGATCTTTCATGACCAGATTCAACAAAGCAGTATTAATTTCACAAGATTCAGCATCGGTAAGAGGAGCAATTGAAGTGCTAAGGAAATCATTATTGTTGGTATTGGTGAAGTCACACAATTTAGTATTATCTTGAGCCATCACGACAAACAAGCAAACTAACAGATGAGCAAACAAAAAGCAAACAGGCAAAAAGGCAAACGGAGAAAGAGAGGGAGGCTAGAGAGAGAGAGGGCGAATAAAACGGCAAAGGTGAACTGGGGGAGAGGAAAATGAGAGGCAAATGGAAAATAATGTAATGCGGGAGATAGGGATTGTGATAGGTACTTGGTATGTTGACTTTTGTGCAGACTCCCCGGCAACGGCACCAGAAATTCTTCTTGCTACCTCTTGAGCACTGCGTTGGATTTCCCCGAAAAGGAAGGGATGATGCAGCAAAGTAGCGTAAGTATTTCCCTCAGTTTTTGAGAACCAAGGTATCAATCCAGTAGGAGGCTACACTCGAGTCCCTCGTACCTACACAAAAACAATAGCTCAGCGCAACCAACACGCTTAGGGGTTGTCAATCCCTTCACGGTCACTTACGAAAGTTAGGTCTAATAGAGATGATAAATAATATTTTTGGTATTTTTGGTATAGAGATGCAAAGTAAATAAAGTAAAAGCAAAGCAATAATAAAGTGATGGAGATTGATATGATGAGAAAGAGACCCGGGGGCCATAGGTTTCACTAGTGGCTTCTCTGAAGAGCATAAGTATTCTACGGTGGGTGAATAAATTACTGTTGAGCAATTGAAAGAATTGAGCATAGTTATGAGAATATCTAGGTATGATCATGTATATAGGCATCACGTCCAAGACAAGTAGACCGAAACGATTCTGCATCTATTACTATTACTCCACTCATCGACCGCTATCCAGCATGCATCCAGAGTATTAAGTTAAAAATAGAGTAACGCCTTAAGCAAGATGACATGATGTAGAGGGATAATTTCATGCAATATGATAAAAACCCCATCTTGTTATCCTCGATGGCAACAATACAATACGTGCCTTGCTGCCCCTCCTGTGACTGGGAAAGGACACCGCAAGATTGAACCCAAAGCTAAGAACTTCTCCCATGGCAAGAAAAACCAATCTA
Organism: Triticum urartu; assembly: GCF_003073215.2. NCBI lineage: Eukaryota > Viridiplantae > Streptophyta > Magnoliopsida > Poales > Poaceae > Triticum > Triticum urartu. Next base: position 326,247,785 of record NC_053024.1, read on the forward strand.
GTAGGCCAAACCAAACTGATAATTCGAAGAGACTTGCACAGATAACTAATCATACATAAAAGAATTCAGAGAAGATTCAAATATTATTCATAGATAGACTTGATCATAAATCCACAATTCATCGGTCTCAACAAACACACCGCAAAAAGAAGATTACATCGAATGGATCTCCACGAGAGAGGGGGAGAACATTGTATTGAGATCCAAAAAGAGAGAAGAAGCCATCTAGCTACTAGCTATGGACCCGTAGGTCTGAAGTAAACTACTCACACTTCATCGGAGGGGCTTGGATGATGATGTAGAAGCCATCCATGATCGATGCCCCCTCCGGCGGAGCTCCGGAACAGGCCCCAAGATGGGATCTCGTTGATACAGAATGTTGTGGCGATGGAATTAGGTTTTTGGCTCCGTCCCTAATCGTTTGGGGGTACGTGGATATATATAGGAGGAAGAAGTACGTCGGTGGAGCTTCGAGGGGCCCACGAGGCACGGAGCGCGCCCTAGGGGGGGGGCCCCTACCCTCGTGACCACCTCGTGGCTTTCTTGACGGAGGGTCCAAGTCTCCTGGATCTTATCTGAAGAGAAAATCACGTTTCCGAAGGTTTCATTCCGTTTGGAATCCATTTGATATTCCTTTTATTCGAAACCCTAAAACAGGCAAAAAAACATCAATTCTGGGCTGGGCCTCTGGTTAATAGGTTAGTCCCAAAAATAATATAAAAGTGGAAAATAAAGCCCAATAATGTCTAAAACAGTAGATAATATAGCATGGAGCAATCAAAAATTATAGATACATTGGAGACGTATCATGCGATCGGGCGAGGTATCGAAACCCAATCATTTCTGTAGGTATGTACATCCCACACGGTAATTCAATAAAATCATTTCGGTAGGTATGTACATCCCACACGGTGAATCCCAGAAAACATTTCCGTTCGTATGTATATCACACACAGTCAATCCAAGGAATATGTTTCCGTTCTTATATACATCCCACACAGTCAATCCAGGGAAAACGTTTCCATTCGTACGTACATCCCACATAGTTTTATTTGTAGGCTCATGTGTGAAAGGTGTAACTATCACACACGGTCTGCCTTGGTTAACTATTTGCTTTTATCAACTATATCACACACAATTTGATGAAGAAAACTGTGTGGCATTGGGCTATCCATCACAAGCGCTTTTACTGTTAGAACCGTTTGGAAAGGTCCATGACACATTTAGCAGGTTTATTTGTTTACAATTAATAATTCCAGTATTATGTAAATTCACATTTCATATCGAATAGCTATTTGCCAATTTCCTATCAGGCACATAAATATATTATAACATCACAGTATGGTAGCTACATGAAGACAACACGATACAACATATAGCTAGTTCAACTTCATAAGAACAATATATTCATTTCCCTAATCGAGATCATCCAGGCTCGTCTTATCCACCTCTGCTTTCAGTTCAGTAGAACCTGTTTTGCATGGGCCAATTGGGAAAGTGCCTCCTCCTTCGCCAACACCATCTTACCAAAGTCTGATTTTAAAAAATCTGAGCTTATTCTCCACTTTCAACTTTTTATCACGTATCTTCAAATATTCTTCAGTGTTGATAACAGTTTCTCTAAGCCTACGTCTGTTCTCTTCCTCATACATGCTCCAGAGCTTCGCTAGGCACATCTTCAAAGACTGTGGCCACTCTTGATAAACCCACTCCAAGTAAGAACACTTTTGTTCATCCTATAATATTTAAAACTAGATCAGTAGCAATTGTAGGGGAAATGGGTTTATAGCAACATAGAAAATCACCAATGCTTATTTTAAAAAACTGAAGAAACATGTTAATTATGACATATCTTCTCAAAAAGATCCGTGTGCAAATGAAATAATTGCTACTGAGACAACAACCAAATTTTGGAACATCAGAAGCTATAATTAACTACAACGATGCTACAAGTTCTTACTCATGTACAATAAATAACAAATTGAACATTTTACGAGGAAGGTAAATATAACTGGAACAGCATAGCGACAGTGTTTGGATGACAGCAAATTGATACTAACAGGTGTGTACATGCACAATTTTAGTAACATAGAACTAATAGCACTAAGGCCGTCCACTATGTATGCCAAAACTAGGGTAAAGACAACTGTTGCTACTTCTCGCACCGGTGCCCTGCACTAACGAGCTGATGCAGCAGAAAAAAAACAGGGACCCGGACTCCAGAGCACGTAGTTGCTCCGATGCCTAGTTCCTTCGTGCCATAAAGATTTAGTATTTTACTACTTGGCTGCTCGGATGTGTGGACCAAAGTTGGCTGCACAAACTGCTGAAGCGGTGCCAAACAATTTTCTAATGGCACCGCTGATGAGATGGCTACAATTTAAGATACTAGGTACAAACTGTGACACTGTCTTAGGATGCGTTTGGTTGAAGGTGTGGTATGAATGGGTTGGGACTGTTACAGTGTCTGAATCACATCTAACAAATGATTTGTAACAACGAAAGAGGGTCTAACCTTCTCTACACATGCCAGAAACTTCCTCCCACTGTCCATAGAATCAAACGCAACTAGCTTCATGCATGGAGATTGATGGTGACAACGAGCAGATAGATCTTCAGCCACCCCGCTCCATTCGTTGCCACTGATGGTCCTAGGGAGCTACAAGAGGAAGAAATGACTCAAATCGACCACTGGGTAAAAATCATTCATTCCAAGTCATAGCCCGAGAGAGAGAGAAGAGAGGCATACCCGGTTGGTGAAGGAGTCGTCGCCGGCGGAGAAACCGCTAGAGAGGTCTTTGTAGAAGACCATGGCGACCCCGGTGGTAGGATGCGAGACGGCAAGAGTGAGGAAGCGGCTATAGCTTAGGAAGGAAGGAAGGAAGGAGGAAATAGGGGAAATGTGACTTGTGGTCGGGGAGAAAAGGGGGTGGGGAAGGGGGCGGGGGTAGATATTTTGGTGGTAGGCCAAAACTTTGGAAATCTGGAGGGAAACTTTGCGTGCGGTACCGCCGGACCTTTCACTTTGAACGATTGTATGCATCGCAAATGACTCTTCTGCTTTACGTGCATGGGATGAGTTTGATAATTCAAATTTTGGTGGAAATTTCCTCGAGTACGTCATTGAATAATTTAACATTGCTTGCTAATTTGGAAACACAAACGAGCGTACAACAGACAGACCACACTTACTTTACTAAATCAAGCACATTTAGTAATTAAACAGAGCCGATTGACCTAAACATTGCTCTAACGAAAGACCAGCATTAAAAACAAAGCCTAAGTATGCATAATTTTAACAAATCAGCCACCGCGCCAGCCTATGCATCGCCGGTGTGAGATGAGACATCGATGACTTGTCCTGGCAACATGTCGCCATTGATGGACTCCACGTCCCCCCTACTGAAGTCGACCGCGTCCTCGTCCTCGGCACTGCCCTCAAGGTTGTAGTACTCGTAGTAGTGGCTGCGCCAGAGCTCGCGTTGGTACTCCACCGCCGATTCCTTGACGGACTCCTCCTCCCGGCGCTCCTTGATCTCCGCCGCTCTGCATCTCCAGCTCCCGCTTGGTGACCTCATGAGGAAGCAGGTGCTCCATGACCACCGCTGCCTTTTTCAAACGTGGGTTGCATGATGGAGTCCGAGGTGGCCTGGAATATCTTGGCATGTGCATCCTCGATCTTAGCGTGGATGGCCTTGACCCGAGCCAGGGCATCATCGGCAGCACGGACGGCAGCTTGAGCGCTCTCGGCGTTTCAGCCGCCGTCGCAGCAGCAGCTGCAGCCGTCTCGGTTGCTGCAGCTGCCCTGTCGGCTACCGTAGACGCCCTCCTGGCGGAAGTGGCCACGCTCAATGCGGATGCGGTGGCACTCTCGGCGTAGGCGGCCACGCTCTCGGCGCAGGCGGCGGCGCTCGGGGGGATGTGGCCATCGTACGGGCCTTCACGAAGCGTTTCCACAGCGTCATCTTTGCAAGAAGGGGGTGTGGAAATGGGGGTCGGGATTCGTGGATTCGGGGGTTGGCGGCATTGGAGCAGACGAGACGGCGAAGCTTAAGGAGGGAGACTTAAATAGAACCAGATATTTTCATCGCAAACGGTTCCTAGAAAACAACTGTGTGTGATGTTGTAGATATTTTTTATTAGTTGTGAAAGACGAATTTGGAGTACAGTGGCAACGGATGGTGTTTTAAATGTACGAGAAATTTTGTAGTACTAATACAACTGTCATGTCAAATTTTGGAAAATTTCAAGGGTCATTTGACCTTTTAAGACATTTAAGTGATTTTCTAGCCATTTAATGACCGTAATTGAAATTTGAACTACATGTACATGAAACAGCTAACCATAACGATTTGGAAACGCATATTTTGTGTACTTGCGTGTGATTTAATTCCATGTGCAGTAAATTGGAAGGAATTTTCAAACATATTGGTCTAACGCCTATGACACAATTAAGCATGGAGTGACATGGCATTTTAATTCCAAAAAATTAAAAAATGATCAGAAAAACATGAAACCTTGGTTGATGTAATGCCATACCAACAAGATGATGTAGAAAAAAAAATTGGCATGTTTGACGAATGTTTGGACACACACCCCTCACAAACCAGAGCAACTCACTAGAAGGCTCGTGGTTCCGAGAGGAAACAATGCATGTTTGATGATGAACGGGAGATAGCTTCCTCTTACGGCCTTCTATTTTTTTCTACGTCTAACATGCACTACTACAACTGTAATGTGAAATTTTTGAAAAATCTAGGGGTCATTTGACCTTTTAAAGACATTTAAGTGAATTTCTAGCCATTTAATGACCGTAATTCAAATTTGGACTACATCTACATGCAACGCCTAACCAAAACGGTTTGAAAAATCATGTATGTGTACTTGTGTGCGAGTTAATTCCATGTGCAGTAAATTAGAAGGAATTTTCAAACATATTGGTCTGACGACATGGGCACATGCATACATATGCACGGAGTGACACGGCATTTTAATTCCAAAAAATAAAAAATGATCAGAAAAACATGAAACCTTGGTTGATGTAATGTCATGCCACCAAGATGATGTGGTAAAGAAATTGGCATGTTTGACAAAAGTTTGGACACACACCCCTCACAAACCGCAGCAACTCACTAGAAGCCTCATGGTTCCGAGAGGGAACAATGCATGTTTGATGACGAACGGGAGATAGCTTCCTCTTACGGCCTTCAATTTTTTTCAACATCTAAAGTGCACTACTACAAACGTAATGTGAAATTTTTGAAAATTCTAGGGGTCATTTTACCTTTTAAAGACATTTAAGTGATTTTCTAGCCATTTAATAACTGTAATTCAAATTTGAACTACATCTACATGCAATGCCTAACCAAAACGGTTTGAAATATCATATATGTGTACTTGTGTGCGAGTTAATTCCATGTGCAGTATTAGAAGGAATTCTCAAACATATTGGTCTCACGACATGGAAACATGCATACGTATGCATGAAGTGACATGGCATTTTAATTCCAAAAAATAAAATAAAATGATCAGAAAAACATGAAACCTTGGTTGATGCAATGTCATGCCATCAAGATGATGTGGTAAAGAAATTTGCATGTTTGACGAAAGTTTGGACACACACCCCTCACAAACCGGAGCAACACACTTTAAGGCTCGTGGTTCCGAGAGGGAACAATGCATGTTTGATGACGAACGGGAGATAGCTTGCTCTTACGGCCTTTAATTTTTTTCTACGTCTAACATGCACTACTACAACTCTGTAATGTGAAATTTTTGAAAATTCTAGGGGTCATTTGACCTTTTAAAGACATTTAAGTGATTTTCTAGCCATTTAATGATCGTAATTCAAATTTGTACTACATCTACATGCAACGCCTAACCAAAACGGTTTGAAAAATCATATTTGTGTACTTGTGTGCAAGTTAATTCCATGTGCAGTAAATTAGAAGGAATTTTCAAACATATTGGTCTCAAGACATGGACACATGCATACGTATGCATGGAGTGACATGGCATTTTAATTCCAAAAAATTAGAAAAATGATCAGAAAAACATGAAACCTTGGTTGACTTAATGTCATGCCACCAAGATGATGTGGTTAAAAATTGGTCTGTTTGACGAAAGTCTGGATACACACCCCTCACAAACCGGAGCAACTCACTAGAAGGTTCATGGTTCCGAGAGGGAACAATGCATGTTTGATGACGAACGGGAGATAGCTTCCTCTTTCGGCCTTCAATTTTTTTTCTATGTCTAACATGCACTATTACAATTGTCATGTGAAATTTTTGAAAATTTCCGGGGTCATTTGACCTTTTAACGACATTAAATGATTTTCTAGCCATTTAATGACCGTAATTCAAATTTGAACTACATCTACATGCAACGGCTAACCATAACGGTTTGAAAAATCATATTTTTGTGTACTTGTGTGCAAGTTAATTCCATGTGCAGTAAATTAGAAGGAATTTTCAAACATATTGGTCTCAAGACATGGACACATGCATACGTATGCATGGAGTGACATGGCATTTTAATTCCAAAAAATTAGAAAAATGATCAGAAAAACATGAAACCTTGGTTGACTTAATGTCATGCCACCAAGATGATGTGGTTAAAAATTGGTCTGTTTGACGAAAGTCTGGATACACACCCCTCACAAACCGGAGCAACTCACTAGAAGGTTCATGGTTCCGAGAGGGAACAATGCATGTTTGATGACGAACGGGAGATAGCTTCCTCTTTCGGCCTTCAATTTTTTTTCTATGTCTAACATGCACTATTACAATTGTCATGTGAAATTTTTGAAAATTTCCGGGGTCATTTGACCTTTTAACGACATTAAATGATTTTCTAGCCATTTAATGACCGTAATTCAAATTTGAACTACATCTACATGCAACGGCTAACCATAACGGTTTGAAAAATCATATTTTTGTGTACTTGTGTGCAAGTTAATTCCATGTGCAGTAAATTAGAAGGAATTTTCAAACATATTGGTCTCAAGGCATGGGCACACATGCATGGAGTGCCATGGAATTTTAATTCCAAAAAATTAAAAAATGATAAGAAAAACATGAAACCTTGCTGGATTTAATGTCATGCCACCAAGATGATGTGGAAAAAAAATTGGCCTGTTTGACGAAAGTTTGGACACACAACCCTCACAAACCGAAGCAACTCACTAGAAGGTTTGTCATTTCGAGAGGGAACAATACATGTTTGATGACGAATGGGAGATAACTTCCTCTTACGGCCTTCAAATTTTTTTCTATGTTTAACGTGCACTAATACAACTGTCATGTGAAAATTTGTCAAATTTCAGGGGTCATTTGACCTTTTAAAGACATTTAAGTGTTTTTCTAACCATTTAATGACCGTAATTCAAATTTGAACCACATCTACATGCAACTCCTAACCATAACAGTTGGAAAAATCATATTTTTGTGTACTTGTGTGCGAGTTGAAAATCTTCAGACGATGTAAATATCTGGAGTTCAAAAACAAAAATGTAAAGATCTGGCGAGACAACCGCACCCCACACGATTGGCACTCTATCTCGCGGCTCAGGGTTTGGTAGGTGAGTGGCAGGGATCATTAATCAGACACGGTTTTGCATTGGAAACCGTCAGCTATTATGTTCACACACAGATTTTGTCTATCATGTTCACACACGGATTTTGTCTATTATGTTCACACACGGATTTTGCTGCGGGAATCATGTGTAATTCAAACTACAGTACTTGTAAATTCTAGTGACCGGCATGTGTACTGTCCCCGTCGATCTAGATTCCGGCCGCCAATAAATACTACCTTGCTCATGTCGTCCCACCTGCATTCTCATCTACATCCTTCCCTCGCTCGCCCTCTCTCTCTTAAATCTCTGCCATGGCGCCGCCGGTCTGCCCATGCGCTGATGAGGAGTCCCCCCCCCCCGAGGACGCTCACTTGATTAGCAGCAACGAGGACCCCTACGCGTCACCTGGCGAGGTTGCGCCGGACCCCCCAACTTTGGATTGGTTTTGGGTCCAGTACAATCTGTGTCTATGGAAGTCGCTGCCACTGGCTGAGAAAGCCAGGCAAGTGGCGTTCAAGAAGGAGATGGCAGAGAAGGAAGCCAGGTACCAGGCAGCCTGTGAAGCCCGTGATGCCGCTTGGAAAAAGGAGGCGGCGGAGCTTTGGGGGCGGGCGTGTCATCGTGCTGAGGAGGTGCACAAAGACGGATACTTCGCGAGGAAGGTCATAGGCGTTGGGCGCCTCGTCACTGCGTGCAGGTGGGCCGATAAGCTCCAGCGTGCCACAAACGAGGAGCTCCGGTGGGCGCCCAACGAAATGGCAAGATCGGCCACGCGCGTTCGCCAGCAAGAGGCAGATCGGTACATCAAGCGCTGCGAGGCGGAGAAGGCGGAGTACTTCCTTCATGCTGGGAAGACGCCGTGCACCAGGGAGCTGCTAGCGAGGGGCTGCCGGAATACTAGCCCCATGAGGGATTATTAGTTTTAGTATTGTTCGTTTTCAATTTTATGCATTGTACCTAGTAGTTAAGTATCATCACGTATATGTGATGATATTATATATATATATTATGTGATTAACTAATGAACAATTAATATATATATATATATTATGAATTCCAGTTTCTATCTGTTTTTGTGTACTAATTTGAATCTAGCTGTTATCATCCACATATATAGAATGGAAAGCGTATATACACACATTGAAATAGAACATATAAGAATGAAAAACAGAGTACACACATTGAAACATAACAATAAACAGAGGAATACTATGATTGCTATGAATACATAGCTATCCACGTCGAAACGACTTTTCAAAATAAAACGCGTCCATGAGACCATGACCAGCAGCCCTTGCCTACGGTAACTCTTGGATCTGCCTGAACTCATGCAGGCGTTCGTCCAAGAGGTCGACACGCTCGTGGTACATCTGGAGCGTGATCTCGAGCTCCAAGTTGGCTATTTCATCGGAGGTCACCAGCTCGAGGATGCGACGGCCATGTTCCTATACTGTGCCCAGCTGGACACCAGGGCCAAGGAGGCGGTCGAGCCTACGGACCAGCGCATTGGCATCCAGCGGGCCGTGGACAAGGCGAACGGCGACACCCATGCAAACGGCGCAGCGGGCGTCCGGTGCAAGTACGGCGCGGCCAGCCTCTAGTGCAAGTACAGCGCTGAGGGCCTCTGCCCACTCCCAGCGAGGAATGGGGGTACTGACCCGACGTGTACCCAGCTGCGATGTCGTGTCGACAGCAGGCAAGCACCGATGGATCCGCTCTTGTTGTGTGGCATGTCGTGCCTCTTGCTCTGCGGCGCTCCAACGGGCTCGCCGTGCGGCGAGCCGCGGTCTATCGGCGCGGACGCACCTAGCTTGCTCTGCAGCGCGCCATCGATCATGTTGTGTGGCGAGCTGCAGCATGTCGGCGCTGACATGCCTATCTTGATCCGCGGTGCTCAAGCGCCATGCGCCAAAGGTGTGCTCAACCCTGGCGATGACGCGCATCATGGCGTCGTCCATCGCGTTGCTGGGGAGCGCCTCGGCCTCGACGGGCCATGGCGCTTGCTCGTTTTCCTCGTCGACGAGGTTGATGGCAGAGACACCGCTTTGGTGGGTTGGCATGCTTGGAAAAGGTGGATGTGCTACAGGTTGCACTTGTCTCCTCCGTGCGTCGCATGCTGCCTATGCGCAATATCGTTGGTTGGCGGGAAACAGGTGAGGAAATGGCGGGAAACTATGGCGTGTTCATAAAACGTCGTCAATTAATGGAAACTTAGCATAGAAGGAACATCGAGCTAGCACAAGAAGGATATGATGATCAAATGAACAAGGACCACACTAGGGAACCGTTTCTATTATTATCGGTATTCGCACACATTTCTGATTACAAACCTGTTTGCCGCGTATCACACACATCTTTTTATATTGAACCATTTCTGTTCTCTTGTCTCAATGCAAACAGTTCATCTGAGTGAACCGCATGATGTATATCGCACACACCTTCATCTGGCTGCCCGTTTCTTTTGGGTTGCCTAATCACAAACAGTTCATCCGAGTGAACCGTATGTTGTATATCGCACACACCTTCATCTGGCTGCCTGTTTCTTTTGTGCTGCCTGATCACAAAAAGTTCATATGAGTGAACCGTATGTTGTATATCGCACACACCTTGATCTGGCTGCCCATTTCTTTTGTTCCTCCTCATCGCAAACAGTTAATTGAGTTGAACCGTATGCCTTGTATCGCACACGCAACAAAAATCTGAACCGTGTTTGATGCATCCTCCATCGCAAATGTTTTGCACCTTTTTTACGGGGTTTTTACACCATCGTTTGCGATTATGGCATCATACACAGTTTCGTCGAAGGGTCTCTGATCGTAGTGTCGCGTTAGCAGCAACCTGCAGTAGTGCGGTATCTACCTATGTTACTCTAACCCCCTCTCTCTTCTTTAATTCTCTGCCACATCAGCATGTTTGTTATTCCTGAGTGCATGATACTGATGACCCACAAGTATAGGGGATCAAGCATAGTCCTTTCGATAAGTAAGAGTGTCGGACCCAACGACGAGCAGAAGAAAATGACAAGTGGTTTTCAGCAAGGTTATTTTTTGCAAGCAATGAAATTGTCGATAATAGGTAGTTTAATAGCAAGATATTTTGTAATGAGCAAGTAAAGGTAATGATAAATAAAGTGCAGCAAGGTAGCACAATCCTTCTGTGGCAAAGGATAGGCCAAAACGGTCTCTTATAATAAAGAAAGTGTTGTTGAGGGTACACGGGAATTTCATCTAGTCATTTTCTTCATGTTGGTTTGATTCGTGTTCGCTACTTTGATAACTTGATATGTGGGTGGACCGGTGCTTAGTTATTGTTCTTACTTGAATAAACCTCCCACTTAGGAATAACCCCTCACAAGCATCCGCAACTACAAGAAAAGTATTAAGATAAAATCTAACCATAGTATTAAACATTTGGATCCAAATCGGTCCCTTACAAAGTAGCGCATAAACTAGGGTTTAAGCTTCTATCACTCTAGCAACCCATCATCTAATAACTACTCCACAATGCGTTCCCTTAGGCCCAAATATGGTGAAGCACCATGTAGTCGACGTTCACATGACAACACAAAGGGAATCACAACATACATATCATGAAAATATCGAACACAAATGAAGTTCACATGATTACTTGCAACATGACTTCTCCCGTGACCTCAAGAACAAAAGTAACTAGTCACAAATAATAATCATGCTCAAGATTAGAAGGGTATTAAATAGCATAATGGATCTGAACATATAATCTTCCACCAAATAAAAAATATAGTAATCAACTACAAGATGTAATCAACACTACTAGTCACCCACAGGTACCAATCTGAGGTTCTAGTACAAAGATTGAACATAAGAGATGAACTAGGGTTTGAGAGGAGATGGTGTTGTTGAAGATGTTGATGGAGATGGCCCTCCCAAAGATGAGATGGTTGTTGATGATCACGATGGCTTTGATTTCCCCCTCCGGGAGGGAAGTTCCCCCTACGGAATTGCTCCGCAGAAGGGCAAAAGTGCTCCTTCCCACACTACAAAAAAATACACTTCCGTGATGATACGTGTTTATCACAGTAGGTCACCTTTTTTTCATGCATGTACATCCATGACGATTCTATGACAAAATCAAGATAGTCATACATGTGCTATCGTAGAAGTGTTCCATGACATTACCAAAATTATCATCACGGAAGTGTCCACTTCCTTGACAATAAATCGCGGGTCACAGATGTTGGGGAACGTAGCAGAAATTCAAAATTTTCCTACGTGTCACCAAGATCTATCTATGGAGAGACCAGCAACGAGGGGAAGGAGAGTGCATCTACATACCCTTGTAGATCGCTAAGCGGAAGCGTTCAAGTGAACGGGGTTGATGGAGTCGTACTCGTCGTGATCCAAATCACCGATGACCAAGTGCTGAACGGACGGCACCTCCGCGTTCAACACATGTACAGCCCGGTGACGTCTCCCACGCCTTGATCCAGCAAGGAGAGAGGGAGAGGTTGAGGAAGACTCCATCTAGCAGCAGCACAACGGCGTGGTGGTGGTGGAGGAGTGTGGCAATCCTGCAGGGCTTCGCCAAGCACCACGGGAGAGGAGAAGGACTTGGGAGAAGGGGAGGGCTGCACCATATAGAGGAGAGGAACTCATCTCGTGTCCTGTGCAGCCCCAAAACCTCCACTATATATAGGGGCAAGGGGGAGGGGGAGGCACCCTAGGGTTTCCCCTAGGGGGGGGCGACGGCCAGGGCAGATGGGATCTACCCCTTGGGTGACTTGGCCCCCAAGCCAGGAGGTGGGAACCCTTAGATGGGGCGCCCCAAACCCCTGGTCACGTGGGGATAGGTGAGGGGGGCACACAGCCCCTTAGTGGGCTGGTTTGCCCCCTTCCCTTGGCCCATGAAGCCCCCCAACACTTGCCGGGGCTCCCGAAACACCTTTCGGTCATGCTGGTCATCACCCAGTTCCTCCGGAACACTCCCGGACTCCAAAACCCTTCGTCCAATATATCAATCTTTACCTCCGGACCATTCCGAAACTCCTCGTGACGTCCGGGATCTCATCTGGGACTCCTAACTACCTTCGGTAACCACATACAAACTTCCTTTATAACCCTAGCGTCACCGAACCTTATGTTTGTAGACCCTACAGGTTCGGGAACCATGCAGACATGACCGAGACGTTCTCCGGTCAATAACCAACAACGGGATCTGGATACCCATGTTGGCTCCCACATGTTCCATGATGATCTCATCGGATGAACCACGATGTCAAGGACTTAATCAATCCCGTATACAATTCCCTTTGTCTATCGGTACGATACTTGCCCGAGATTCGATCGTCGGTATCCCGATACCTTGTTCAATCTCGTTACCGACAAGTCTCTTTACTCATTCCATAACACATCATCCCGTGATCAACTCCTTGATCACATTGTGCACATTATGATGATGTCCTACCAAGTGGGCCCAGAGATATCTCTCCATCACACGGAGTGACAAATCCCAGTCTCGATTCGCACCAACCCAACAGACACTTTCGGAGATACCCGTAGTGTACCTTTATAGCCACCCAGTTACGTTGTGACGTTTGGCACACCCAAAGCATTCCTACGGTATCCGGGAGTTGCACAATCTAATGGTCTAAGGAAATGATACTTGACATTAGAAAAGCTTTAGCATACGAACTACACGATCTTGTGCTATGCTTAGGATTGGGTCTTGTCCATCACATCATTCTCCTAATGATGTGATCCCGTTATCAATGACATCCAATGTCCATGGTTAGGAAACCGTAACCATCTATTGATCAACGAGCTAGTCAACTAGAGGCTTACTAGGGACATGGTGTTGTCTATGTATCCACACATGTATCTGAGTTTCCTATCAATACAATTCTAGCATGGATAATAAACGATTATCATGAACAAGGAAATATAATAATAAACAATTTATTATTGCCTCTAGGGCATATTTCCAACAACGGAAGTGCTTTCGTCAAGGGTGACCGACACGTGGCATCCACCGTAACAGAACACCGTTAAGCTATCTGGTCTGGTTTTGGATCCGATAACCCGTTAACAGCCCCGACCAATGGGGATTTTCCACGTGTAAAATCATCATTGGCTGGAGGAAACACGTGTCGACTCACCACTGGGACAGATGTCATCCACTCATTGGACCCAAGGCGCATATGATACGTCGACACGTGGCACGGCCCAAGAGAGGCCCATCCATGCGAAAAGGCCGGCTCGTTTGACTTGGTCAAAAGGTGGCGGGCTGGCCCACGGAAAGCCTGTTAACGGTTTGTTCGCATATAGCCCATTTACAGGCCGCTAACCCAGGGCTCGTTATGACCTCTCTGAATTAGGCCCAGTACCGTCATCTGGGCCGTCCAATATGATTCCAGCCCGTTTTTACTTCTGGCCCATGTATGGCCCATGACATCTTTCGGCCCATACGAGGCCCTTTGTAACTCTTGGCCCATTAACAGCCCGTGGTGAAACTGGCCCATAATGAATAGTGTATCACTTCGTACCCATTAAGGGCCCATTATTCCATTGGGCCGTTTCTAGCCCGGGTTATATTTCGGCCTTTTCAGGGCCCATTTATTCTTGGGCTCATTTCTAGCATTCGGTTACTTATGGCCCGTTACTGTCATTTTCTGCTTGTGGGCCAAATTCAGCCTGTGGTTACAGTCGGCCCGTTTGTGGCCCATTAATACGTTGGGCCATTTTCATCTCAAAAAACCCCGCTGGGCTGTTTTCATAGAGTTATCAAATATTGCCTATTAACGGCCCGTTATGGTCCACAAATAGTACGGCCCATGATTGGCGAAATGATGATACGCCCCGTAGAAGGCCCATGGATCCTACAGCCCGTAAAAGGCCCATGGATCGTATGGCCCGTAGAAGGCCCATGGATCGTACGGCCCGTAGAAGGCCCATGGATCCTACGGCCCATATAGAAGGCCAATGGATCCTATGGCCCGTAGAAGGCCCATGGATCATATGGCCCGCAGGAGGCCCATGGTTACAACAGTCCATGTGTTGCCATGATTATTTTGGCCGAGTTTCCAAAATAGGTTATTGTGGCCACTAGAAAACACAGAAAAAGAACTGCAGTGACTACAAGCAAACAACTAAACAAGAAAATAAGAAAATAAATAAGCAAGCAATTAACGCTAGCCTATTACTGCTATTACACATATAACATCCAGTGGGCATCAAAGTTCGCCACCAGTGCAAATGTAGGGAACAAAGCAGCATATTACATACACTGCCATCAAAATTGGCCACCAGTGCAAATAAACGCGGCAGCAAAACAAGAGCATAAATGAAACAACTTCAGAAGAGGTCAAGAAATGTTATCCCGGGTATCCACCATGCTGGCAATAAGCTTAGCAAGCTTATTAGCTTTGTCCTATTTGGCGCTAAAATCCTCCAGCGCTTGCTGTTGCGCTAGAAAGTATGCATCTGAATGCTCCAGGGACTTCCGCGGCCCTTCCGCTTCTTGTCGCAGCATAGCTGATCGATGTCTTTCAGCTTGTGGTTGAGACAAGAAACCGAACAGATTCAGACAGTGAGTTTGAATAGCTTGTGCAAGCGGTATTCGCCAGTAACTTGAACACTAAACCAAGACAGGACTTTGGGGTTGTCTCACTATCTTCGAGATAGTCTTCCTTAGCTGCTTTATCAGCTTTGTTGGAGACCAACAAGGATGTGTTACTATCCTGAACCTTATCTACATTACTTCCTTTACCATTGCTTAATAAGGCACTCTTCCCCAATATTCTGTCAGCATTCTAAAAGAAGAAACAAGCAGACACATAACAGGTTTAGCATGTACTAGTATATGAAACTCATTTCAGTGAACCAGTTCATTAGTAAGGTGGACAGGACTAAACTACCAAGTCTTCTATTGCCAAGTACTAGTACATAATAAAAGCATCAAACAAACATATATCTATGTCCTATGGTCACTGCATTGTCTTCCCAAATCAAAATAGAGACACGGTTCAAATCATATCAGTTCAAGACAAAGTAGCAGTGAAAGAATACAAAGCATGGGAAACTACACGGCACAACAAGATTTCAGATGGGTACCACGGGTCTACATGTACAACAACACTATTGGCTCTGTTGTGATGCTAGTAATGTGCATGATATGAGAAGTCAACTGTATACACAATTGAAATTGAAATCAACAGAGCTATTGATAAGAGCAAACATGTTAAAGAAACATGCGTGAACATACCTGATGTGCCATTGGAGTTTCGATTAGATCCTTCAATTTAAAAATAAGTTTGTATGAGTAAATACAGTGATACAAGAGCAAAGTAGTATGCACGATAGCAATCATAGTTAAAAAAGGCACTCCTAAGCGAGCGCTTAAGCACGCCTAGGCTCTAGGCATTGGCAAAACGCATTGCGCATAACTACGCTTAATCTGTGCATAACTGCGCATAAGCATGCGCTTTGGTCAGTAAAGCGCAAGGCGGTGGCAAAATGCACAATTAACGCCTAGCGCTTTTTTGAACTATGATAGCAATGGAATCTTAAATTAGAACGGTTGTTCTTCAGGTTTAGGCACTTGTTCTACATGAACAGAGTATAGTAAGGCGCAAGAATATAGTACTTAAAAATAGAAAATGAGCTCATAGACCTTACCACATTCTTGGTTCGGGACCAGTACAGAACAAGGCATTCCTAGTCATCGTCCAGTAAATGTGTCTCAGGAGAACGTAAGGGAATTTGATGTGTTTCTTTGCCGGTGAAGTACGTTTTCTTCAGGTAATTCCGATACTGCCACCAAGCATTCTTGAAGACAGCAGAGGTATTAGCATAGGTTACCTCAATCTGAGTTTCCAAATCGGCCCTTCTCTACAGAGAAAAATGGGAAAAATTACTGTATTATAACCATCATGGAGGTAGGATGTATGGGACAAAGCAAAGTAATTGCCATGAATAACATTACTTACACATAACTCCTGGACAAACACCTGCATTTATATGCTAAACAGAGGGCATTTGATATGATGTCTAAACTAAGAACATGGTGTTGAATATTGTGTATATGATGTATAAACTATGCAATGCAAGATGCCATATACATGATATGAGCAGTATAACAGTGCCAAGTTAGAGCATACACCTCGGTGGGGGAGTAGAACTGGTCATCTGTCACTGAATCCATCTCTAAGGAGCTATTGGGACCCAACAAGAGATCTGCTTTGACAGGTAGCACTGTCTGCTCTGAAGGCCTTGCTTTCACTCCAGATTTTTCAATCTCCCACCCAAATGGCTAATTCGCAGGAAGAGTAGTTTAATGTACAATCATTATCGACAAATGGAAATGTAATGAAGAAAAGGGTGGACAAGATATCATTCAAATATATGATGCCTGGTTAAACAGGATCGCATTGCACATTTCACATATATTATGGCTGGCTAAAAGACATGAGACTGCATACTTCCCATATATGATATAGAAACTAAACAGGTGGCATTACAGAACATATCTAAACTAAGAAGATGACATATATGATGTCAAAAGTAGGCACTGCAAGGCAACATATGCATGATATGACTAACATCATCATGCCAAGGTAGAGCAAACACCTTGGGGGCAAATAGGAGTGGCCAGCGGCGTCTGAATCTGCCTTAGAATAGATATCTTCCTCTGGATTACAATCTGGAGAGGGGTGGGGAGGGTTTGCCATTGAACCCACCATGGAGCGATGTCTTCATGACATTGTATTATCGCGCAACTCTTCACTTTTTCTCTACATGTTCAGCATGACTGTGTACAATATCTGACATGCATACAAAAAAAATATGGTGAGATTATGTAAGGAGAGCATGCAGAAATTTAGAGTGATGGTAACAACCAGTGGATGGATCCAAAAATAATGATAGCAGGCTGATGATTGCTTTAATTTAATAAAAATACAGATGATGATTGCTTTACTATTTGTTTCCCACCCAAGATGAACAACATAGGCATACCCTAGGTGAACCAGATATTAGACAGAGATACTATTCATTGCTTCCTCGATATGTGCCCCAGAACTTATTTAGAACTCAAGTTTGAACATTAATTTGGTACTGACTTGGAGTCCATGAGGTGAACAGGACGTCAAGGCTGAAGCAACACAAGACAGACATCGTTAATCTCAAGTGGGATTCTAATAGCATCTCCAATAGATGATGTAAAATAGATGTAAATTTTACATCACCAAAAACCACCTGACTACAACAGATGAGGTAAAAACTGTTGACTCTGAACTTAACTGTCAAAACTGAAATTTACTGTGGAATCTGAATGTTACTGTCAAAACTGAACGCAATGGTAGCAGAGAGGCACTTGACATGTAGTTTAGGTAGGGCGTGCAGTTCATCTTCAACATGCAGCCCCCTGAGCCGCCAGCCACCACTGGCCGAACCACCGGCCCCAGCGTCGCCTCGCCGCCCCGAAATAACTCCCCACCACCAGTCTGCCGCCGCCCCGGCCAGCCCTCTAGGCCCCCCGCCCCCACCCTGAACCCTAAGATAGATAGTGGGGTACCTCTCCGGCGAGCCCCCGTCCCCGCTGCGGGTGGTTCTTCCTCAACTCTGGCAAGCCCCCCACCCCCTAAAAATCGACTAACCCAAAAGTCGATTCAGTCGACTGAAGTGTAGCTAAATTGGAGTAGAGCAGCAGCACGAGGGAGCGAGCGAGAGCTGGAGCAGCAGCAGCAGCAGCAGCAGCGCGAGCGAGCGAGCGAGAGCCAGAGCAGCAGCAGCAGATCCGGCTGGTATGGACGCCGCCGCCGAAGAGGACTCGCACTGGGGAGAGCCACCGTGGAGATGTCGCCCACGGCACTGGCTTCAAGGTAGCCGCTCCATGGGGGTGCGGGATAGAGCACCGTCGGCGTCGGGAGGTCGAGTTAAGGAGAAGGTGCGATGCGATGAGTGTACAACCTCTTCGGTGGCACCGAGTAGGCCTCGGCTTCGTTCAAGGAGTCGGTGAGGATGCTGCGGTTCTGGTGGAGCAGGTTAAGGCGGCGCTGTGGGGATGGAGCAGCCATGATAGACAAGGCGATCGTCGGAGCAGCTCCTTGGAGGTGCAGGACGGGGCGGCTGAACCGGCGGGACGACGAGATGGATGACAGATCCTCATCTGGGGAGGTGGACGAGGGACGTTGAGCTGTTGCGGTGGATGACGTCGTTGGGGAAGAGGCTCCGGCTAGGCAGCGGTGAGGTGGCGGACGGAGGAGGTTGGGGTTTCGCGGCTGGGGCAGAGAGGTTATGGCGGCCTGGGATTTCGAATGGCAAAAAGGAGGCGATAGGAGGGGGTGAACCATGACTTAGGGACACGCTTGTCCAAAATGTAGGGTGTGTTACAAAAGTACCCCCCACCGATTTGAACTAGCGGCTCTTTCAACTTAGTGTTAGAAGGGGGATTTTGCGTGTCGGGACATGGCAGCTGGAGGGAGTTTTCGCGCGCGTTGTACTTTCAGGATAGCAAGGCGCGGGTTGTGAAGGCGCCAGTTTTGGGAGCACGATATCTGAATTTTCGGGATATAAGAAGGCGCGGGTTGAATTTTAGGGACAAGCCTAATGTGTAATGTTGTACTTTTATGTACCAAATCAATTCGCACTTCCCTCAACCAAATAGAAAATGAGAAAAATAAAACTATTCACACCACACAAAGAGAGAGTCTTGCCCCGTTTACTATAAAAATGCTATTGAAAGCTACTCCCTCCTTCCATCTATATAGGGCCTAATGTGTTTTTCGATGCTAACTTTGACCAAATATTAGAGCAATAATATATGACATGCAACTTACACAAAGCACACCGATAAATTCTTTTGTGAAAGGTTCTTTCAATGATATAATTTTCACATCGTGCATGTCATGTGCTATTAATATTGTCAATAGTCAAAGGCGGTCTTAAAAAACGCATTACGCCCTATATAGATGGAAGAAGGAGGGAGTATGAATCCATGTTATGTCCAATTAAATTTTTTCGCTTGTTGTATGATGCATGTAACCTACTCATACCAACATTTTAGTGCATTCCAAATGTCTATACTACCACTGCAATTCGAACTGAATTTGAATTTATTTCTCTATTTCAATAAGAATCTACAATTAGGATTGTTGCCAACTTCAACCATCATTCATGTATTACCTTAATAACACACCACATGATTACTATGGAGATAGATATGAACTATGTGTACTACATGAACTCAAATTCTATTTTTTGAATACACTTGATGTTGATTCCAAATAATAGTACATTTGATGTACTAACTATATATTCATAATCTAAACCATGTTCCATAGGTACACCGTGTTTATCACACATAGTATAGTGCCCCGCACTGCAAAAGCCACACATTAGCCCAAATTATGATCAATGTTCTATATATTATACATAGTACTAGCAAGGTACCCATGCGTTCCACAGAACATCAACATGATCAAGGGGAGGCCTAATTTGCTAATATGGAGAGGTGTGTGGGTATCTTTTTTCAAAATTGCCATAGTTTCCTTCCTATCCATCAGATATAAATCGGACGGCCTATATTGCAGGATGGTAGGCACACCATCATTAACAACTCTGTTTTTTATAAGAGTAGAGATAAAATATATTATATGTAGTATAACATGTTCATAACCACACCATGTGTATCACCATCATTTATATTCACACATGCGTCGGTTTAAAACACTATGATAAATTCTTCAAATATCCAAATTTGCTTTTTATAATGAAGTATGATCTCTATTCGTCTTTTACACCCACACAATCCTCTTATCTTTGTAGCTAGCGGTAACTTTCTCTCGTGCATGCACACGCCCGCATCCCTCTCACCCTCCCTCAGCATTCGCTAGCTCCATCGCGCAAATTCATCTTTTCACTTTAGGTCGTTCACCCACGGTGTGTGTAGGCCCAGCTCCTTCTTTACGGCACACATCGATCGATATGCCTCTCTAGCCAGGTGTGCCTAGCACAAACACAAGCTTCCCCTCTTCTCTTATCACCGTCCATGCCTCACTCCCACCACTCTTTTCATCGATCTCGTACTCGCACACTCCTTCCCCCTCAATATAGTATGACTCTCGCACCACCTCCTAGATGCATCCCTCTCTCTATCCTTCTCCTTATGCCTCATTTGCTTCTAACACACAAATGCATGTATACCGATCGATCTCCCAACATATACCTATGTCGACTTTAACTATTCCCCCCCATCGATCGACGTACCTCACAAGTTATGTCTCTCCTTTCTCTCACAAAGGATGATTGATCTTCCTATGTAGTTATGTCTAATTACCACAGCCATATCGTCCGCCCTCATCATTCGTGCATGACTCCTGACCCGTCTCTCACACGCACGTGCATAGACAGGGAGCCATCCCCTCTCTTATTGATATTGCAGGCGTGCCCTCCGGTTGTCTAGCAAGCCTATCCCACCATTTGTTAGAAGCAACTCCACTACCACCCCGTCCAACACTCTAGCTCTATCTCTCTCACAACCTTATTCCTCTCCTACACATATGCATGGATGCCAATCGATCTCCCTTAATACATGAGGTAGATCGATCTCCCTTAATACATGAAGTAGGCCTCTCTCCTCCTCCACACATATACTAGCCATTGTACCTCTATAGTTAATTAGGCCCCCCCCACCACACACTGATAGTCGAGCACTGTAGGTAGGTATCCATTCCACAGAGACAAACTACACCTGTCCCTTCTCACGTTCCAGTAGGTCAGCCACTCTATATCTTTGACGTGGGCACACACAAATTCGATGGCACTCTTTATCGATCGCGCGCGCGCACACACACATCCCTCTCTTCGATTCTATGGACACCTCAAGCCGATGATACCTCCACTCTCTTCTCGTGGATCGCCCCCTCTATATATATGATATATCCAGGACTCTATTTCACACACATTGCATATGTTACATTTTTGGATTGACCGCCCCCCCCAAAAAAACTCTCACGAACCCACACACTATATCTCTCTACGTTTGTATCTCTCTCACACAACCCCACGTAGGTGGTGTACGTATACAAGAAGAGAATAGGTGCACCGTGCACGTACTCACGCTTCGTGCCCAGCCGCACCCGCGTTGGAGCTCATTTCTGTACGAAATGGCAGCCCACGTGCTAATTTGAATGCGTGTAGCGGTTGTTTACCTACGGAGGTCGTGTACCACGCGTGCACGAAAAAATTTCGACTTGATGCGTTGGCACGTTATTTTTAAATAAAGTTATATCACTCAATGGCACGTACACAGAATATAAAACGATTTTTATGGAGAAAAAGGTATCCCGCTCCACTATATACAATGGAGCCTGCCTGCCTGGTTTGTCTCTCTTCAGAGTATCTCACACAAGGCTGCGGTGGCCTCTCTCTCTCACCGTTGGTCACTGATCCGGCCGCATCCCGTCCGTCGGCGGAAAGGGAGGATGTGCATCGTTTCTCCATTCGACGGTGCCAAGGCAGCATGTCCTGATCTGCGGTACACGCTGTTCTCTCTGACCAAGCTCCGATGCAGTAGGGCCTACGCCACCCGCTCGCTTCCGTAGTATGGGCAGATTCCGCCCGCTGCCGCTCACCTAGTTATGTCCCGACGACCTCCAGGTATCCCCTCCAGCCTTGCTCCACTGCCCGTCTTCCCACGTCGCTGCATGTGGATCTTCCATAGTTCTTTGCCCAAAACGTAGCTCGTCTGGCGTACTTTCCATATTGCAATCTTCCATTAGGACAAGGAATATGCTTCTTTTTTGTCGTCGCATGTGTCATCAACTATTATTGTCTAGTAATTGTTTCCTTTCTACCTCTTTATTGCAAACAGGGCTATCCATTTCACCTCATTGTTGTTGCGACCTTTTGGTGAATTGAACAAATCACTTTTTTCTTAAGAGCTTTTTGTGCAGTTGTGCTAAAATGTCACACGGGCAATGTCTCTATATTTCAGTGCGACTGCACAAAGGGAGATTGGTTTTGCTCTATCCTCCTCATCCAACTCCGAGCCTAATCTTCTCCAACTAGTTAGTCTTAACAGAGACTGCAAAGGTGACCGGCTTCTATTTGTGTGTTTATTATTTCATCATGAGTCCTCTATTATCGTAATCACACTTAATATCTTTGGAATAGGGTCGCTCAGATCTATTTTACTGGAACTACACAAAATGATCGGAATGTTGCATGCTCCAGACAGCTACTTTTTTCCCAACATGCCTTGTTGATTTAGACAGAGTTGGGGCGACGTTGCTGCCAATGAAAGGATGGATCAATTTTAATTTAACACCTCCTCACAACTTTGTATTCGGTTGTGATGTAAATATTAGCTCTGATTTGCTAATAATTGAGATGCATTAGCAAGGAAATTAGTTTTTTTTGTTTCCGAAAGAGCATCGATGGCAAGACACACAAAACAAAAGCTGAAAGCTCACACCATTGTACAATTTCATGTCGCTGGAAAATTATTTGTATAGTACGTCAATTATGTAAACAAATGTTGGATGCTTGGTAGCATTGCCAGAAGCCTCTTCGGCATCCGGGTCCATGGGCCATGCACAAAATTATACTCCTTCGTTCCTAAATATTTATCTTTTTACAAATTTCAAATGGGCATATTTTAGAGTGTAGATTCACTCATTTTGCTTCGTATGTGTACTCCCTCTGTTCCTAAATATTTGTCTTTCTAGAGATTTCAACAAGTGACTACATACAGAGCAAAATGAGTGAATCTACGCTCTAAAATATGTTTATATACATCCGTATGTAGTAGTCCATTTGAATCTCTAAAAAGACAAATATTTGAGTAGTCACTCGTCGAAATATCTAGAAAGACAAATACTCCGGAGTATATTTAAGAACCGAGGGGGTAGTGCACAGCCGCATGTGAGACTCAGCCCGGTTGTTACGCCGCATTAATAGTGAGTAATGAGCAGTCAAATCATAAGCCCCACCTTTCCCACTGTAAGTTGCTCGGAAGAAGCAACCATCAATACACTCTTCTTTGAATCTGCTCATACTACTCCATCAGTCATTGTTTATAGAGCGCGCTTCAGAAAAAGAAAAAATCTCTGGGACCAAGGCGACTTGCGATCGGCCTGAAAAATAGCATTGGTAGTTATAGCACGGCGTCTATTACTAGAGGAAATAATGCGTACACACATGCTTGCAGTGCTTCCACCCCGGGTACACACATGCATGCACTTACTCCACTCCGTAGTACATCGAGAGAAAATTGTGGACTTGATTGTGGTTACCATGCCCTAATTAATTGAGCATTAAACCAAATGCGTCTAAAGTCTCTCTGGTGGTGGAAATGCATTGCGAGAAATGCATTATAATGAAGTGCACCCTGTAAACTGTGACGGGGGGAGGAGTAGTATGAAGGTGCAAAACCAAGTACGCGTATGGCCAGTCGGTCAACGCACCTCCTCTTGGCATATCACTGACATGTGGGACCGGAAGCAAACCGATCTCAATTGATGGCAAAATGGCCAACCTGCCGTTCCTTGAGAGAGACGAGGAGCGAGAACACACAGACGGCCTCACACGGAGGCCAAGATATATTTGAGCATGGTTGGTCGATATCATCATTACATGTTGGGCTACCGTTTTCTGCCCTTCTCCAGAATAAATGTGTACTTTATCATGGATTAAAAAAATAAGAGTACAGACGCTCCACCATGCGGTTCTAGTAGTAGTACTACTCGTACTACTAAACCTTGCGCTTGGCTCTTCGCCTCTTAGTGAAGTGGAACAATGATGGTACTCCGCATGTTCGTACTACAATGTATGCCTCTAGCAATCTGACACCGAATGAACTGATACATGTCCACCGCCTGGGCGAGGGTAGGTTGCATTAGTCAAAAGGCGTAAGCGAGCTTCACCTTGTCCTACAAGCTTCTCCCCGTTGTGCGAGTTGACGGGACACACCAAAAAGTAGTGCTAGTCCATACTCCCTCCTTTCCGGTTAATATGGCTTAATCTTTTTTGCAGGTAAATGAGAGAGCTTTATTCATATATAAGCATTCTTAGGACGATCAGACAAGACATTGGTCACTAGGAAGCGAGGCACCCCGTAAAAAAAGAAGTAGGAAGCGAGATGTTTCATCAAGCCAGCTCTCGACCACATTCAAAGTGCAGCAAGCACGGTTCGCACAAAGATGCGCCGCAAGGTTTGCTGACCTATTTACATGCCGAATAACAAAAAAAGAGGAAATAGTACTGAGCTCTCCTATTTGTAATAGGATATGAGCCAGAATTAAGCGAGAATTGTGGCGAGTGTTCCATGCAATCAACTTCCATTATCACATGCGAGAACCCTCGAGGAGAACCAAATGTGTTGAAGATTGCTTTATCACATTTTAAAAATATAATAAGAGTGCAGACGCTCCTCCATCCGGTTCCTAGTACTAGTATAGTACATGCCTCTATAGACTATAGTAGTAGTACTAGTACTAGTAAACATAGCGCTTGGCTGTTCGCCTCTTCGGGAAGTCAAACAATAATAGTACTAGTATAGTGTACGCTTCTGGCAATCTGACACCGAATTAACTGTTGCACGTCCACCGCCTGAGCGAGGGAGAGCTTGCATTAGTCAAAAGTTTCTCCTTGTCCTGCAAGCCACCGCGCGCAAGCTTCTCCCATCCTGCAAGCTTCTCCTTGTTCAGCAAGTTGACGGGACACAGCAAAGTAATGCTAGTCCATACTGCCTCCTCTCCGGTTAACATGGCTTAATTTCAAACGAGATAAATACACTGTTTGTCACTGTATATTTGTAAAAATACGGTTATTGGACTTCATAATAGGCTCATTGCGCCCAATATATACATTTTCCGGTGTTTATACGGTCACTAGCTCACCCTGGCTGAGTATGTGTGTGCATGCACGTGTAGGTTAAGCACTTGAGCGTGACCGTGTGTGTTCCATCGTGTGCTCGGACATGCATGCATTAGGGCGTCGCGCGCGTTTTTGCGTCCATGTGTACGTGTGGCTGTTGCATACACATAGGGGGAGTACGTGTAGGGGCCACTAAAGGAGCAGTCAAATCACACAGTAAGTTAGTCAGAAGAAGCAACCATCATTTTACTCTTCAATGACATGTACGCAATATAAAATGGTTGATATGGAGAGAAAAAGAAAACCACTATATATACACTAGCAGGAGCCTAAGCTACAAGCATGCTTGCTTGGGTTGCTCTCTTCACAAGCATAGAACGACGGTGGCCACACCGCTGGTCACATATCCGGCCTGATCCCGCAGCTACGGGAAGGGAACAATGTTCTGCGTAGACGTGGTCGACATCGGCGAGGGAGAAAATCCACAGTCGGTGCGTCCCAATTGGGGGTCACCGCGGTATGGGTCGATGCCGCCCCCAACCACCCTTCTAGCTACAGCCCGACGTCCTAGGTAGTCGATCTTCCTTTTGGAGCCGGCTTGCTCCACTACCGCAGCTCCCCACGTAGCTCCATCTTCATGTCGATCTTTCTCTACTTCTACCGGCTTCTACTTGTGATGAGTTTATGTCTCATGAACTAGTGCCAGTACTATTATTCTAATCACACTTCTTCAATATCTTTGCCATTAGGGATGCTCAGCTTGATTTTAGTGGAACTGCACAAAAGCATCGTATGATCCGAGGTTGCCAGCCGTCTTTCCTTCGACAGGTTCTACCTGGCTAGGAAATTAAATCTTGTTTAGGGTTTAGGGTTTAAGTCATAGTGACTCCATCAGTAGTTTTTCTTTTGTACACGCTCTCACAACCTTTATCTTTAGTTGTGAAGTAAATATTGGCTATGATCTGTGAATCATTGAGATGCATCAGCATGTGTGTTAGTTTTCCTTTGTATTTGATGGTATGTTGTAACGAGGCAACCTTGGAGTAGGAATGAAAATGGAGTGGAAAGGTTCCGTTTTTCCGGATAAAAATGGAAACGGAGAGAAACCAACATTTCGTTTCGTTTGATCGCGCCATCGAGCAAAACCAACGTTTAAATCACGTATGTCATGTTCGTATCTCACCCTCCTCCATGGGTCGACCCCACATAGTCGCTCGACATGCCACTCACCGCAAACCGAGTATACGATAACTTTCCCGCCTGCTTGTCGATGGAATGCGCCATGGAGTACTAGTAGTACTGGAAGAGATTGACGAGTTGGGGGAGGACACCTAGCTGTAGCACGGACTCCCAAGAACTTTTCACATGCATGTTGTGGCCGGCTATTGTGACCTTTGAACGCGGAGCAGTCACGTGCACCAGGAAGCGGCGCGGGCGACGCTCTCCTGGCCGGTGCGCCGCTTCAATGCCGGCGCCAGTGAGAGGCCGCGTCCGCTCTGGACGGGCATGAATGCGGCACTGACCGTTTCGGGCGGGAAGCACCCGTGGGTGATGAAGAGGGTTCGGGTTGGTCAGGAGCGGCCGTGGCAGTGGTCCGGACGCCCTCAAACAAGAGATGTTGTACGTTAATATTGCCGCGTATATAATTAACAACGTGAATAATGTGCTAGTTGGACAAATATGATTGGAGATGGAGATGGAAATGGAAATAGAATTTTACGTAAACACGGATATGCATGTCTATGTCTATGTGTGTGTGCGCGACGACTCTCACGACCTGGAAGCGGGGGCATGTTTTTGATCGAGTTTTCTTTCTTGGTTTGTTAAAAAATTGTCCGCCAGTTTTCGTTTCTTTTTTCCGGGAATTCTATTTAAAACCACTGTTATGGAGAGATTTTTTTACTCCATTATAGCCTCTTGTTTGATAGATTTTCTCGCATCTCGCTCTCTCACCCTCTCCATATCAAAACAAGATGACAGTACCCACACTATCTCTCTCCTCACCGGTGGTCACAGATCCGGCCAAATCCCGTCCGCTGCAGGAGGTGAGGAGGTGCAGCGTTGACGTTGTCGCCGTCGGCGATGGAGGAAGCCGATGCACACCGTCCTCTCGGAGCTGGCGCCAGCGCGGACGAAGGTCCTTCGCGCCCTTGTTCACTGTCGTCGTGTGGGAAAATCCTGCCCGCCCGCCTAAGCGACATCTCGCCCACCTGGGGTATCACTTCTTGTACAGGTCCAGCTCCCCAGGTTGCTGCATGCGGGTTTTCTTCTATGCGACTACTCCCCAGCTCCCCATGTATAGTAGCTAGGGTTCATCGGCTGGTCCAACATCACCTACTATTATAGAGGAAATGCCACTTGAAAAGTTGCCCTGATTTATGCCTCGGTGGAGGTATACATGTTGTTTCGACAAAAAGTACATGGTGGTTGTGCGGTCATTGTCCATATGCTCCTATTGTTGCTGCTAATCTAATACTATCACTGGTTAAATGAAGAAATGTTTTTTCTTGGGTATCCTAGTTTTGTTCCCATCAAGATAATCATGATGCTTCTGTTTGTTGGTGTACTTTTCATAATTCTTATTGAAAATTGATATGTTGTTGTTAATCTTGTAAAACAAAGTAACAACAGTATATCCCTTTTTTATATTTTTGGAAACAATGATGTGTATCTCCATACCCGGGCAGGTCTTCCTCAATTTTAGTGGAACTGCACAAAATTGGATGGCCATTGTTGTTCCGCCTCACTGTCCTCTGCCACGTGGTTCTTTTTTTTAGAGAAAAGGCATATGGCCGACTTTATAAATAAAGCCACCAGGAAGAGTCACGTCACAACCATCCAAACAACACAGAAGCAGAGCAAAGTTTAAGAAGTACGAATACATGGCAACCAGCCAATCATGGCACACAGGCCAGCCTAGAGTCCCAAAAGAACAGGAGAGTAAGCCATCCTCCTAGATCACCGCAGCAGGGAAGAAGCCGTAGATCTCATCTTAGATAACATGTCGTCGAATGCCTCTAGGTCCACCTCCTTAGTCAATAATCTCCACTGCTGCAAAAAGACAATGGCTTTAAATAAGCAGTTCATAGGGTTAGCCGAAAAGATGTGCTTGATAGTGAACTTGTTCCTAGTAGTCCACAGCGACCAACAGATCGCTGCCCAACCAACCTAGAATAATCTCTTAGACCGACCGGATAAAGTATTAACACAGCGCCGTAGGTCCTCGAAGGAAGAAGGATTCCAATTAACATGAATCCAATGACTAATGCAACTCCAAAGGAATTTGGCCAATGAGCAATGAAAAATATGTGCTCGGTGTTTTCAAGAGCCCCACATAAAGCGCAACTATCAGAGCCCGGATCGTTCCTCTTCCTAATTTGATCAGCCACAGGGAGTTTACGACAGAAAGCTTGCCACGCGAAAATTTTGATCTTAGGGGGAATACGGGCCAACCAAATATACTTGAATTTCACTGTATGGACACCTGAGATAAGTTTGGCGTACGCAGACTTAACTGAGAAATGGCCATAAGAAGAGTGAGGCCAGACAACCGAGTCGTCTTTCTCCAAGAGCAAGGGGAAGCAGGCAGTAAGACGTCGCCCATCATCCAACTCTGCAGGAGAAAGGGATCGCCGGAAGTCAAGGTCCCAATTGTGAACCGAGAGCTCAAAGATAGAGATCTTCAGAGCATAGCAATACGAGAACAGGGTCGGGAAGGCCACCGCGAGAGTGGTATCCCCAACCCACCAGTCTAACCAAAAGCGAGTGGACTTACCATTCCTAACTACAAACTTAACGAGGGACCGAAAGATCGGGTGAACTTTAACAAGCTAACACCAAAATTGAGAGCCACCTGAGGAAGAAGCGAACATGGGGCTGGAGGAGGGGAAATATTTAGCTTTGAGAAAAGATAGCCAAAGGGGGCGCTCCTCGAGGGACATTATTTTCCACCACCATTTTATCATGAGGCACTTGCTCATGACCACCGTGTTAATGATGCCTAAGCCCCCCCCCCCCCATGTTCATAGGCCTACAGATGAGATCCCACTTAACCATCCTATATTTGCGCTTATTGTCAGAGGAATTCCAGTAAAAAGCACTCCTATGCTTTTCAAAGCCAGCGTGAATCCCTCCAGACAGGAGATAAAAGCTAATTAGAAACATCGGAAGGGAGGAGAGGCAAGCATTAGTAAGGGCAACCTTGCCCGCCTGGGAATTATATCGGCCTCTTCACGACAAAACCATGTTACCTACTTTTGTCACTGTCCGGGCAAAGTGTTTTGCCAATATCTTGAGAGGGGAGATTGGGAGGCCCAGGTATTTGAAAGGGAAAGAACCAAGAGAGCAGTTCAGAAAATGCGCCACTCTCTGAGCCTTAGACTCAGTTACCCCAGTTACAATAACTTCGCTCTTCGAAAAGCTGATTTTAAGACCCGATAGCGCTTCAAAGGATAGAAGAAGGAATTTCAGATGTGTAAGACAAGCCTCATTAAGTTCAACCATAATATGAGTAATGCCATTGGGAATCAAGTGAGAACTAACAGGCGTAATGTGACCAACAATAGCTGCTCGAGAAAGGATATGAGAGCGAGCATCTGCAAAGAAATTAAAGAGAAGGGGGGAAGACGAGTCTCCTTGTCTAAGGCCCCTACCATTGGGAAAGAAATTACTAATCTGCACATTCACCGCCACAGGTGTGTGGCCTCCCGAGACCAACCGCATAAGACGGTGAACCACCGCACCCTCAAAGCCTTTAGCAAGAAGGACTTGGCGAAGAAAATTCCAGCTCACCGAGTCGTAAGCCTTCTCGAAGTCAAGTTTGAGTACCACTGCCTTAGTGCCCTTGGTTCACAAGTCATGGACAATCTCATGCAAGCATAGAACACCGTCCAGAATAAATCTACCGTTTATAAACACAGATTGAAAAGGGCTAATGACGCGATGGGCGATCGGGGATAGCCTGGTAGCCAGACCCTTGGCCGGGATCTTCGCAAAATTATTTATTAAGGCAATGGGCCTAAACTGGGAAATCAGGTCAGCCCCTTTGACCTTAGGAATGAGAGTGAACACCACGTAATTCAATCTAGAGATGTCAACAGTTCCCAGCCAAAAACCTTGTATAATTGCCTGAATGAGGCCCTTTAACTGAGGCTAGAATTGCCTAAAGAAAGGGATGGAGAAGCCATCAGGCCCAGAGGCCGCGTTAGAGTTGGCAGTTCGGATCACATCGAAGATCTCCTCTTCAGAAGGGGGGATCAACAATCCCTCATTTTCATCGCTCGAAATCTGCTCAAGGGGAGACCAAAAGATAGACGCCAACCTAAAACCCACCTCGGGTTTAGCAGATAAGAGAGTAGAGAAGAAATGAACCACATGTTGCATAATCATAGATTGATCAGAGACCCTAACACCATCGATAAGGAGGCTATCGATCAGACATCGCCGACGTCTACCATTTGCAATAGCAAAGAAATAGGCCGTGGGCAAGTCACCATTTAAAGTCCAATTAATAGTGCCTCTTTCCTTCCAATACACTTCCTCCTGACGATGGATATCCAAAAGGGCCTCTTCTAGACCGTACCGAATCTGCCACTCGGCCGGGGAGAGACCCATATCGTCTACGCGAGCATCAAGCGCACCAATTTGAGCAGCCAACCTAACTTTGTCACGCCATGACTCAGCAAAGTGGTTTTTAGACCGACCACGAAGGAATCTACGAAGAGAGAAGGAGAACTGATGCCAGTCGTCCATCGGACCAAAAGATCGGCGGTTAGAAGACAGGAAAGACGAAATCTTTTGCGCAATCAAGTCAGCAAAACCCTCAACTAGGAGCCAGGAGGCATCGAACTGAAACCTCAGAAAGGAATCCAAACGAGTACCATCATCAAGGATCAGAGGGGAATGGTCAGTGCCCACTATTGCCAGGGCTCTGAGAATGGCACGGGGGAACAACGAGTCCCATCTAGAACACTAGAAAACCTGATCGAGGACAGAACGAATGGGAGATGTTTGGTGATTTGTCTAGGTGTATCGGGCCCCGGCCCTAGGAATTTCACGTATCGTCATGTCTCTCATGAAAGCATTAAATGCGTCGGCCAGCGGCCACGAGAAGTTAGAGGAACTCTTATTCGAAGGGTAGCGCATCAGATTAAAGTTTCCCCCAATAAGGAGCGGTAGCTCACAAGAGTCTATTTTGTTTCGAAGTTCATCCAGAAAAATATAGGACATAAAATTGTCAGCCAGACCATATACCACCATGATTTCTAGTAAAGAATTAAGCGTATGATGAGACACCACCGTGCTAGCCCAAAAAATAATATGGTCAAAAGCGACAAAATCAAACAAGTCTCTCTTTGTGCCAAGGAGAATACCACCCGAATGACCAACAGGAGCCACAAAATTCCAATCAAATCTATCGGTCCCAGAAACGGTTGAGAGCTCATTTGGGGAGAAGGAAGGTTTGAGAGTCTCGACAAGACCAATGATATCAATATTTTTAGAACAGACCAAGTCTTTTAGCTGGTCCCTGCGCCCCCTAGCGCCGAAACACCTAATATTCCAGAATAGTGCCTTCATCTAAAAGAGAGGTTTTTAATGCGAAGGCTCGACCTGCTAGGAGCCATGCATGATTTAGCATATTTACCAGCCCCACGTTTAGATACAGCCAGGGGGGTTGACTCCTATCAGATCCCCCCTCATCCCCATGGGCCACAACGAGTGGGGTCGTAGATCCCAGCCCAACCTCCTTTGCTTTAGCGATGTCAGCCTGAGCTATTTCGTTTGCCCTGATAATGCCAAGCAAGGAAGAAGGAGAACCCAAACTAGCATCATAAGAAATACCAACATCTTCTAAAATACGAAGCAAATGATCATCGGATTGAGATGGAAGCACTAAACAAACTGGAGAATGAACAGAGGGGTTGGGAGAGGGGGGCATGCACGCGAACCTGAAGGAGGCAGATCCCTAGCCGCAGTGCTCCTAGCGGCCCGATCAGCAACCCGCTCACCACTGTTGGAGATGCGACCGCTCTTGCGGGCCGTGGACACCAGCGAGCGCAACGGCGTAGGGCAAGCACGGCAGGGAGACGCTGCAGCAGAAGATGGGCCCAAGGCCATACCCATATCAGCCTCCAGCCTACGGCAGAGCCCAGCCGCAGACTACCTTGAGTCACCAGATTCCCTACTTTTAGCGGAGTACTTCTTGACCGATGACTTCTTCTTCTTTTTGGAGGTCGAGGGGCCGGCCGGGGGCAAGTATTCAATGCACGAGATGGAAGGAGAGGAAGGGCGAGCTGGAAAGTTAGAGCACACTGCCGAGAAAGGTGTTCCCTTCGCCCCACCAGAAGTCGCGGCCCCTCCAACCGAGTCCGGCAATGAATCATTGGCCCCCCACCAGTCGGTGCATTCTCCTTCAGCCGGTCCTGGTCTTTTGGAGAGAGCCCGTCCCACTCCGACTGGGTGAAGTGCTGATCATTGCCATGCATAGAATCCTCCGGAAAGCCGTCACCACCCTTGCTCTTGTCATCATTGCCAGAAGCAGGAGACGGGGGATGGGGTGGAGGCGACACCGGGCCCATGTCACCCTCCACCCGGACCCTGAGCTGGAAGCCTCCAGCCAAGGGGAAGACATCGATGAAGCCACGGATACAAAGCGGATCAACACCCACACTCACAGACGGACCGACCCAAGAATAGCCAACGACTCTTGATCAACCTTAATAGGTTTGCCGATAAGCACCCCGAAAGCCATCAGGAAAGTCGTGGAACGCAAAACAGGGGGAACATCATCAACTAGAACCCATACGTCAGACAGGGGGGATAGCATTGGAGCCATTAGACGCAGGCTTGACCGAGACTACCAGTTGATTAAGAGGCAGCGTGAAGCTAGTACAGGTGGATATCATCCGAAGGCTTTCCTTGGAGGGGAAAGTCGCAGCAAACTCAAAATCTGAAAGCTGACGGATTTGCCAATCCCAGCCCCCCCTCCTCATCCCACAGCCGTAGCTCATTGAGAAGTACCTAGGGTGTGATGCATTTGGACTGGACAGAAATGATGTCAGAGTTGGAGAGCGCTGGTATAGGAGCAACAGCAGGGACCTCCCTGTCTAAGGCAAAGAAGGAGCACCCAGGGAGGCTAAGACCATATTGGACAAAGGCAGGAGGCTTGGTATGATTCTGACAGTCCACAGTGAGGTGACCATCTTCCCTACAGATGAGGCAGAATGGGGGGGGGGGGTTGGCAGCGGAACTGGAAATGACCAGGACGGTGACACGCGAAGCAGGTGAGAATAGGGTTGGCGACCTGAGACTGAGGAGGAATGCGACCAGATCCACGAGGGGGAGGGGGAGAATGCCATCACAAGCCACGCCAGACCCAGCGGACCCAGAACCGACGCCCCACCCAGCAGCAGCCCCAGCGGGACGGCGGACCAGCGCCCCCGACGCACCCCGCGGGACGAGCTGCGACGAACCCCCACCAGCCACCGCCAGAGCCCGTAGCGGACCACCTCCCTAGGGCGCTACACCATGCGGAGGAGGAGGCGGAGCCAGGCCAGATGAACCAGCCCGACTACCTGCAGCTGCCAACTCCCATGGATCAGCAGAGGCCGGAGTAGATCCAGGCAGAGGCAGCGGAGGATCCGCCGGCCCAGAGCCCGTGGCAAACTGGGGCGAGCCGGCCGTCGCCGCCGCCGACCCCGCCACCGGAACGCGCGTCGCCTGGAGCTTAGCGCGCAGCGCAGCCTCAAACTCCAGATCAGCTGCCACCTCGCCAGATCCGTCACGCCCCCGCTTCTGACCGGAGATGGCCTCGCTAGAGGACCCGCGCGAACGATCCATCGCAACCACTACAGCAAACGAACGGGAGAGGGGAGGGGAGGAGCAGATCTGGAGAAGAAGCGAATGGGGAAGCGGTGAAGACGTAGGTTAGAGGAGGAGGCAGGGAACCCTAGAAATGGGGAGCCGATCCCTTCCAGATCCATATATATCCAGACCGAGCCAGGCCCGAGCCGACAGGGAGGGGGGAGGGGGGAGTGGGTTTGGGCCATCCGCGGCCTAGAAACCAGGAGAGGGAGGGGAGGGAAAATGGACAAGCAATCCTGGGCAGGCACCGACCCAGGCCCACCAGGCCCATCAAACGGCACAAGGGCCCGCAACCCAGACACGAAACCTTCCACAGACCCCAACACCAGATCTAGGTCAGACGCCGGCACCGCCGCCAACGATGGGGCCGGAGCCGACCCGCCAGACGGCGTACCGGCGGGGAGGGGCACCGGAAGGGAGGAAGGAGAGGACGCCGCTGACATCGCCCCCCACCCCCGCCCCTACCAAAGCCCAGGATCCCCGGATCCAGAGACCAGGCCGCAGCACGGCGACGTCCACGGGAAACACGGCGCCAGCCATCCCCCTCCACCGCGACACCGGGGAGCTGCCCGCGCCCTCCAGGTGCAAACTTCCGACGGCGGCCCGGGGCCGAAACGACGGAGAGGCCGCCCACTAGCACCGGACGAGGAGGGGAAGGGAAGGCATCGGAGTCCGACCCCGAATCCTCCGAATCGAGAACCCAGAACCTGTTGGCCCTAGAAGGAGCAGGAAGGGCGGCGCGAGGCGAGAGCGCCGGGGCAGAAGAGGGGGAGGAGAGCGCCGCCAGGGAGGAGCGAGCAGGAGTCGATGGGGAAGAGGGGGGGAGGCCGCACGAGGCGACGGTGCCGCCAAAAGAGAGGAGGGGGAGGGGAACGCAGCCAACGGATGGAGAGGAGAGGAGAGAGCCATCCACCCGCAGTCGATGACCAACGCCAAGTAAGTAATTCAAGTGCCACGTGTTTTGTCCTTCCTCGAGCTTGATTACTAAGAAGAAACAGACCACAATGAGGATTTGTCGAACTTCATAGGTGCCTCACCCAAACTTGATGCCAAATGGATGATGCATCACCACGATGACCTATCAATGCTCATGGTTGCGCCTCATGGTTGCGTCGGCTAGTGAAGCTGATCGATTTTCAATGAAAAACAAGTTGTCTTCCATCAGTGCTCTTTGCTTGTTACCCACAAAGATGATATCCTTCCTCAGTTCACCTTGGTTGCGTTGGAGACGCAGTCGTCTTTCACGTTGGTGCAATTCTATCACATAATTGGCTATAAACCAAAAGTTTCCTCGAAGAAGGATCGACGTTGGTACTAAGAGCATAAGTTTTGTATTGATTCTAAGCCTTCTCACAACTTTGTCTCCAGCTGCCCTGTAACTTTATTTGTCCAGCTATTAACTTTGATTAAAAATGGGTGTGGACTAAAAACCCGGATGGACGTAGTAGCCCTCCATTTTTATTTACTCCGCATATTAGATTTGACTGAAGTCAAACTTTGTAAAGTTTGACTAAGTTTAGGCCGAACACAACAAACCATAATTATTAGAGAGGGCAAACTGTACATATGCTCAAACCTTTCCGATAATTGAAATTAAAATTCTTTATTTGTACACACCCTCACACGTTTCCGTTAATTTGGCGCATGTGTAGTTGTTCACTTAAGGGAGGGTAGTGTACCGCACGTGAAGGACAGCAAGTGCAATCAGGACGCGTGGATTGTTAGTTCATCGGAAGTACTCCCTCCATTCCTAAATATTTGTCTTTCAAGTGGTTTGAAAAGGACTACCACATATGGATGTATATATACATTTTTTACAGTGTAGATTCACTCATTTTGCTCCGTATGTAGTCATTTGTTGAAATCTCTAGAAAGACAAATATTTAGGAACAGAGGGAGTAGTAGTTTTCTTCACTGGTACGTTAAATAAAGAGTTTTGTTTCATACTTACACAATTTAAAACGATTATTATGCAGAGAGTAAGAAAACCACTCCACTATATATTAGCCGTATACACGAGTACTATATGGACGCAGCTTCATTGACTTTAGTGCACCTGCCTTTGGGTTTATGACAGGTAGGCCCAAAATGTGGCTGGTCCACCTGTCATATAGCCAAAAGCAGGTGCAGTTAAGGCACCGGAGCTCAGTCCGTACTACAGTATATATATAAGCTGGAGCCTCAACGCTTGTTCGCTAGGGTTTGCACTCTCCACACTCTCGCCGCACTACATATATACACACACACTGGAGGCTCAGCGTTCCTTTGCTAGGGTTTGCTATATTCATAGTCTCTCACCCTCTTCACCAGATCTAAACAAGACTGTGTTGTGGCCTCTGTCTGTCTCACCCCCCTCACAGCTGGCGAAGGAGGCGTCCGGACCCCATCGCATTGGGAAGGGGAGGGAGGTGCAGCGTTCACTCTATCGCCTTCGGCGAGGGAGGTAATCCACTGCCGGCTGCGCTTTTCTCTTTCACCCCGTGCTTGTGCGGGAGGTCCACCGACCCCTTCTTCCTCGCTGCCCTACGTAGTGTGGGCAGATCCGACCTCCCGCCGCACGCCTTGCCACATCCCGATGACCCTAAGGTATAAGTTTCTTTGAAACCATCATTGGTCTAGCTGCATGCGGATCTTTTTTGATTTTGTAGTCGAATCTAGGTCTTGGTTCAAAGAGGAAAGAAGGGTGCGGTGGGGTGGAGCATGAATCTAGGACGTGGTTCAATGAGGAAAGGAGGGAGGGAAAGTAGTATAGACTAGCTATCCAGCCGCTTTGTTGGTCGAAAAGGGAAAAGGAGGGTAACCCAGTACACACATCTGTAAGGAACCGAACTCTTTGTTGAAAAGGGAAAGAAACTAGGGGGTCAGGTAGTTTGCGCAGGACTAGATTTGCTACCCTCACATGGGAAAAAGTTTCAAAGAGAACAAATATGGGACCAACGCAGATATGCTGCTTGGCTACATACTCTGCATCACCCATTTATACGGGTGGACGCACATGGTGCTGGCATGTCCCATGTCCCATGTCCCATCCACATGATCGTGCAGTGTGTTTTGAGATGTTGTTCTACTTGTATTGGTACTGTTTTAAATAAATGTTGAATTGAAGCTATTGTATTGCTCTCTTTCCCCATTAAGTAGTGAACAAAAATGGTACCAACCCAGACATGATGCTTGTCGCTTAGTTACAACAAACTCTGCATCACCCCCTTTATAAGTAGATGGAAGCACATGGTGTTGTTGTGCCCACTCGTCCCTGGAACTATTTATGTTTTTTCTTAATCTAATGTTGATGGTAAAATTAAGCAATGCCACTCTCAGAATTAACTACTGAACTATTTAACGATAATTTCTCTGTTAATATGAATCAATGCAACCGTTTTAGAAATGCTACTGTCCTATACTTTGTTTTCCATCAAGATGAGGTAGATGCTTCTTTTTGTGGCCGCATGTTTCATCCTCCTTTATTGGCAGTAATTGTTTCCTTTTTGCCTCTGTTAAATCAGGGATATCTATTAAACTTGTTGCTATAGCAAACTTAAATGTCAAAACGACGACTTTACTTGATTTCAGTGCAACTGCACAAAATGAGATTGGATTTCCTATTCGTGTTGGCAGATTCGTACGTGATCTTGTGTGTGTCATGATAGGTTGGTACTTGCCTTCATCCACATGATCGTGCGGTGTGTTTTGAGATGATGTGCTACTTGTATTGGTACTGTTTTAAATAAATGTTGAATTGAAGCTATTGTATTGCTGTCTTTTCCCATTAAGTAGTGAACAAAAATGGGACCAACCCAGACATTATGCTTGTTGCTTTGTTACAACAAACTCTGCATCACCCCCTTTATAAGTAGATGGAAGCACATGTTGTTGTTGCGCCCACTCTCCCCTGGAACTGTTTATGCTTTTTGTTAATCTAACGCCGATGGTAAAATTAAGCAATCCCACTCTCAGAATTAACTACTGAATCTTATTTCGAAACTACAACACTTGTTAGGGATTGGCGGGATTGCCATTTTTGTGTCCGCATGTTTCATCCTCCTTCATTGGCCAGTAATTGATTCCTTTTTTTCCTTTGTTAAAACAGGGATATCTATTCAACTTGTTGCTATTGCGACATTTTGCTTCGCTTAATTTTGTTGGAACTACACAAAATGAGACTGGATTTCCATATATGTGTTGAGATCTCTTTTAGATCTTCCTCAGGAGTTGTTTCAAATCTTGGTCTTGAAAGGTCAGTACCTACTTTCCTCAGAATTAACTACCGAATCTTAGTTCAAAACTGCAACACTTGTTAGGAATCGGCGGGAGTACCATTTCTGTTAGGGATTGGCCGGAGTACATGTTTAAGAAATGTATTGTTCAGATAATGTCTCTATTATTATATATTAGTTACAGTGTTTTACAAATGGTACTATCCTGCTTTGTAGTTCTTTCTACATGTTTAACCAAGGTATTGTTAAGATAATGTATCTGTTAAAATGAATCAGCCGCATTGTTTTAGGAATGATACTTTTATGCTTTGTCGTTCTTTATACATGTTGAAACAAGGCATTGTTAAGATAATGTCTCAGTAAATATGAATGAATCACACTGATTGAGAATTGCTACTCTCCTTCTTTGTTTCCCATTAAGACAAGGTAGATCAGTAGATGTTTTTCTTCTGGGAGTACAAGTCATCAACCATTATTTCTCAGTAATTGTTTCCCTTATACCTATGGTTGCATATAGGGATATCAAAATTAAAGCTCGGTTTTATTCCGACTTTGATTTTAGTTGAACTGCACAAAAGGAGCCAATGTATCTAAGGCAAACTGCTCCATTAGTGGGTCCAGTTGGTCTTACCACTTTGCAGAAAGAAGCAGTCATTGTTTGCGCTACATTACACAAGGAATGACCGAGAAGCTTTACAGAGTATTAGTAGACGCTGGTGACATGACTAGTCTGCAGAGAGCATAGGAAACTCTACAACACGTGGAGTGCACTGGGCAAAAAGTGCCCAAACAAGTACAGGAAGTCAGGACAGGACTCCAAATCTATCAATGTCATTCTAAGCAACAATCATGGGGCATCTGGGTATGGTAATCTGTTTACCGTACTTTCAGTTTGTTAGTCCACCGATTGGTGGGTTGACACTGGGGCCAATATTCATGTGTGTGCTGCTGTGTCTGTGTTTTCTTGCAGCATATAAATATGATATCAACAGGGATGCTCAGCTTGATTTTAGTGGAACTACACAAAATGTCCAGATGGTTTGTGTCCTCCATAATACTTCATCATGCACAATACATCGGATGGTTCTCTAATCATTCGTCATCACCTTGATCCACCGGACTATATGTTTGAATGGTGCTGCTAGCGTCAGCCATTAAGAAGGGTAAGAATAAAGAGAAAAAGAGAGATGGCTTCTTTACTTGTGGTTCGGAGGAACACTGGGCAAACAAGTGCCCAAGCAAGTACCAAGAAGCCAGGACAGGACTCCAAGTCTGTCAATGTCACTCTAAGCAACATTGATGGGGCATCTGGGTATGGTAATCTGTTTACTGTACTTTCAGTTTGTTAGTCCACCGATTGGTGGGTTGACACTGGGGCCAATATTAATGTGTGTGCCGATGTGTCTTTGTTTTCTAGCAGCATATAAATACAAAATCCACGGGGATGCTCAGCTTGATTTTAGTGGAACTTCACAAAATGTTTAGATGGTTCGTGTCCTCCATAATACTTCATCATGCGCAATACATCGAGTGGTTCTCTAATCATTCGTCGTCACCTTGAGCCATCGGACTATCAGATGACAAACTGATGACAAACCCTGCTCGTTCCACAATCATAGGCATTACATATTTTGAATGGGAAAAGCTTGTCAAAGTTGACATTAGTTTAATATATTGGAATTGGAAAACCTTGTCAATTTTTGCTCATTGATGTTAGCCAAAAGACATGCATTTGATATTTTTGAGTGGGATGCTCTTTGCTGTGAGCAACGTCGATCGTTTTTTCCTGTTCTTGTCTTCAGTTCAGAAGTAAATATTTACTCTGCTGAGATGCATAGTCACATGAATGTTGACTTATGTAAGATATTTTAAGAGTTTGTTCTAAATATTGTCTATGTAATGCCAGGCCTTGTGTTTGATTGCAAAGTTGAGCTTGGAATGTTGTGGCATGCGGCATCACGAGCTGTTCACTGTGCG
Organism: Triticum urartu; assembly: GCF_003073215.2. Lineage (NCBI taxonomy): Eukaryota > Viridiplantae > Streptophyta > Magnoliopsida > Poales > Poaceae > Triticum > Triticum urartu. The sequence goes on from NC_053024.1 coordinate 326,288,269, forward strand.
TCCTGAGAATAATGCTTCGTATTGTTTTGCATGTCGATCTAATGCCAGTGATTTTCTTGTTAAGAAGATTATCCTCTTCTGTTGTTTCCATGCTTAAGAAGTTCATCGTTTTCTGTTTCATTCATAGCATATACGACAAGTCGGGTAGGTTAGACGTGAAACTATATGATCTTCCGACCAACTCATCATCTTAGGCCGTGATTAGATCGCCGTTTTCCAACCAAAACCTCTTGTAGAACTGACGCTTGTAAATAAAAGCAGATGGTCTCGGGGAAGCGCTTGGTTGGTCGATTTTGACTAGTAAAATATACACTGGCCTCTCAAATTACACACGTAACCCGCCGGTTTTACTTATAGACCTCAGGCCCTCGGTTTCATTACGCCTGTATTTTACGCGTTGTTTCCAATGATGAGTAAATTACACTTGTATCTTAATACAGGTGTGAAATAAACTAGAGCTCCCAAGCGCGGCCTTACCGTTTCATGTTGTCTTAGTCTCTGGAAGGTGCTCATAGGTGTGAGATGATCCTAGCTCCTGGCTTCCTGAATGAGCAGCAGGCGTTGTATCAGACCATTTGTAGGGCCTGCAAGGCCCTCTCCGTCGTCCTTCCAGTTGTTGCGCTCGCCGTGGCGCCGAGCATTGTTAACGTGGTCAATGAACATGAGGATTCAGGAGATAACTTTATTTTGACTGGATGACAGTAGGGACCCACTAGGTCCATAGCCGTACGTACACAAGTGCCTCCTTATTATGTACAACTATAGTTTTTTTGCTTCCTCCTAGTTTCCTGACATCACGGTCCAACACCATTGTCAACCTATGTAGTCAATATAAACGAGAGAATTGCACAAGGTGTGGCCGACAGCTGGGACCAAGCAGCTCGAGCAGTATTTGTGTTTTTGAGGCGTGAGCACTGCAGAATTTTACTTGGCGATGTTTTCGTTGTTGTTCAGAGGAGAGCAGGGTATTAACTGGGCGGGCTATGGCCCGTCTAGCCCAGTATAGATATCCAGCCCAGATATTAATTTTTTTTCAAGACAAAAATTGCTAGCCCAGCTATACATTTTTTTGAGGAATACCCAAGCAAGGTCAACTTGTTATTCTCTGCCCCGCTGGGCCGCAAATCTTTCCTAGGATGGACGCATTAGGCTTAACAGGAAAATGGGCTTTAAAAATAATAAATGGGATGTAATTATAAAAACTAGGTAGTAACTATAAAAAATGCACCAAACACGAAATTAGTTTATAAAATATTATTTATGGATTTTGAAAATCTTAATTTTTTATTTTTGTGCCCGCAATGTTTCATTGGATTTTTACGTAATACAAATGTATATTCAATCTGACTAGAAATTTCGGGAAAAAAATATTTTGGATCCCATCAAAATGTGGGAAATTTTATTTAATTCTGTCTTGAACGGTTGGTTGAAATTATTAATTGTTGTCCTAGCTAGAAAATGGGTTGTACTTTTAACAAACTATAAATGGGTTGTAGTAAATTCCATTAGAATTCAAAACTGGTTTGTACATTCATATAAATCGCAAATGGGCTATAAGTTCTCTGCCACACACTTGTGGGCCTACTAAGTTGACGCGTCCCCTAAAAAAAGAAGTTGACACGTATGCCAGGCTTTGTCAACTTATTATAGTCAACACACTGTTCTAGCAGCAATGGCCGTTTGGATGTCTATCCAGCGGATGTCGTGCTTCTTCTTCAATCTCAGATATTCTAGCTTCAGCCGCCCAAAAAATGATTCCTCCCCCTGACATCTGGGGTGCACCGTTTCGAAGGCTGACTTGTGGGCCTACTAAGTTCAGGCATACCAAGGACTTTGTCAACTTAGTCAATATAAACGATTCCAGCTGTAGTGACCGTAGGATGTCCATCCAGTGCGTCTTCAACCTCTGGTCTTCTTGCTCCAGCCGCCCAAAGCAGCGCCGGTCGTGCCGCCTGCTCCTGCCTCCCGTGGTCGGCTGTACTGTCATAGAGGCCTCACCGCCCCTACTACCCCCACCGCTGGCCAGGTCATCCCTCCACTCACCCACACACCCTGTTATTCTGCGGCTACGGCAGCCTCACACCACAGCCGAACCAGTGAACCCTCATACTCCTCTTTGCGCGGGCTTCCACTACCGCGTCTTCCCCGGCTCCATGTCGTCCCCTTCCTAGGCCTCACCGTCGTCCACCGCCCTGGTGCTCTCGGCGCGGCGTGGTCAACGTGGTCAAGGAACGACTTCCATCGAAAGAGTACTATACGTGGAGAGGCTGACAGCTGGGTCCACGGCGGCCGCAAAGAAGTGCCTCCTTATTACGCGCAAAATAATTATTCCTCCACCTGACAGCAGGGACCCACCGGAAGGGCCACCGTATTTCACGAAAAAAAATTCCCCCCTGACTGATGGGACCCACTAGCTACATCTTCGCACGCAAGGAAGTACCTGACAGTCGGGACCCACCTAGTCGAAGCATACGTAGTGTTGTCATTCTGGTCGCGAACGTGTACGTACATACTGGTCCATGTAGAGGCGCGCACGTGTCGCAGTACAGGCGCGCACATAGCATGTACACGTACGTACAACGGCTAGTGTGCAAGAAAGAAAATACGGACACGTACGTACATACGGGAAGGGTCTCGAACGCCTACTCGCGCATACGTACGGCCAGGGCTCGTGTACATGGCTGGGTCGGAACAGAGAAACAACGTCATCATCGTGTTCATGCGGAGCCAACCGGCTGGGTCAGAATGGAATGCGTCATCGTGTTCATCAGGAGGGCTTGGACGGAACAGCCGATGGAAACGAGGCCTGGTGTACCGCACAACGGAGGAAACGACCTTGTGTTCGACTGGCCATGTTCGAAACGGGATCCTGTTCATCGGGAGGGGTCTGGCTTACCGCAAAACAGAGGAAACGGACCTCCTACGGTCGAAATGGGGTCTTGTTGATCAGGAGGGGTGTGGCGTACCGCAAAACGGAGGAAACAGACTTGTGTTGGAGCGCTACGGTCAAAATGGGGGTCCTGTTCATTGGGAGGGGTGTGGCGTACTGATACGTCTCCAACGTATCTATAATTTTTGATTGCTCCATGCTATATTATCTACTGTTCTGAACATTATTGGGCTTTATTATCCACTTTTATATTATTTTTGGGACTAACCTATTAACCGGAGGCCCAGCCCAGAATTGATGTTTTTGCCTGTTTTAGGGTTTCGAAGAAAAGGAATATCAAACGGAGTCCAAACGGAATGAAACCTTCGAGAACGTGATTTTCTCAACAAACAAGACCTGGGAGACTTGGACCCTACGTCAAGACACAAAAGAGGAGGCCACGAGGTAGGGGGCGCGCCTACCCCCCCCTCCCCAAGCACGCCCTCCACCCTCGTGGGCCCCCTGTTGCTCCACCGACATACTCCTTCCTCCTATATATACATACATACCCCCAAACGATCAGATACGGAGCCAAAAACCTAATTCCACCGCCGCAACTTTCTGTATCCACGAGATCCCATGTTGGGGCCTGTTCCGGAGCTCCGCCGGAGGGGGCATCGATCACGGAGGGCTTCTACATCAACACCATAGCCCCTCCGATGAAGTGTGAGTAGTTTACCTCAGACCTATCGGGTCCATAGTTTAGTAGCTAGATGGCTTCTTCTCTCTTTTTGGATCTCAATACAATGTTCTCCCCCTCTCTTGTGGAGATCTATTCGATGTAATCTTCTTTTTGCGTGTGTTTGTTGAGACCGATGAATTGTGGGTTTATGATCAAGTCTATCTATGAATAATATTTGAATCTTCTCTGAATTCTTTTATGTATGATTGCAAGTCTCTTCAAATTATCAGTTTGGTTTGGCCTACTAGATTGATCTTTCTTGCAATGGGAGAAGTGCTTAGCTTTGGGTTCAATCTTGCGGTGTCCTTTCCCAGTGACAGTAAGGGCAGCAAGGCACGTATTGTATTGTTGCCATCGAGGATAACAAGATGGGGTTTTCATCATATTGCATGAATTTATCTCTCTACATCATGTCATCTTGCTTAAGGCGTTACTCTATTTTTAACTTAATACTCTATGATGCATGCTGGATAGCGGTCGATGAGTGGAGAGTCATAGTAGTAGATGCAGGTAGGAGTCGGTCTACTTGTCTCGGACGTGATGCCTATATACATGATCATATCTAGATATTCTCATAACTATGCTCAGTTCTGTCAATTGCTCAACAATAATTTGTTCACCCACCGTAGAATACTTATGCTCTTGAGAGAAGCCACTAGTGAAACCTATGGCCCCCGGGTCTATCTTTATCATATTAATCTCCCTACTACTTAGTTATTTCCTTTGCTCTTTACTTTTCCTTATTTTACTTTGCATCTTTACCACAAAAATACGAAAAATATTATCTTATCATATCTATCATATCTCACTCTCGTAAGTGGCCATGTAGGGATTGACAACCCCTATCCGCGTTGGTTGCGAGGATTTATTTGTTTTGTGCAGGTACGAGGGACTCGCGCGTAGCCTCCTACTGGATTGATACCTTGGTTCTCAAAAACTGAGGGAAATACTTACGCTACTTTGTTGCATCATCCCTTCCTCTTCGGGGAAAACCAACGCAGTGCTCACGAGGAAGTGATGACCCACAAGTATAGGGGATCTATCGTAGTCCTTTCGATAAGTAAGAGTGTCGAACCCAACGAGGAGCAGAAGGAAATGATAAGCGGTTTTCAGCAAGGTATTCTCTGCCAGTACTGAAATAAGTGGTAACAGATTGTTTTGTGATAAGATAAATTGTAACAAGCAACAAGTAACAAAAGTAACTAAAGTGCAGCAAGGTGGCCCAATCCTTTTTGTAGCAAAGGACAAGCTGGAACAAACTCTTATATAAGGAAAAGCGCTCCCGAGGACACATGGGAATATCGTCAAGCTAATTTTCATCATGTTCATATGATTCGCGTTCAACACTTTGATAATTTGATATGTGGGTGGACCGGTGCTTGGGTGCTGTTCTTACTTGAACAAGCATCCCACTTATGATTAACCTCTATTGCAAGCATCCGCAACTACTACAAAAGTATTAAGGTAAACCTAACCATAGCATGAAACATATGGATCCAAATCAGCCCCTTACGAAGCAACGCATAAACTAGGGTTTAAGCTTCTATCACTCTAGCAACCCATCATCTACTTATTACTTCCCAATGCCTTCCTCTGGGCCCAAATAATGGTGAAGTGTTATGTAGTCGACGTTCACATAACACCACTAGAGGCTAGACAACATACATCTTATCAAAATATCAAACGAATACCAAATTCACATGACTACTAATAGCAAGACTTCTTCCTTGTCCTCAGGAACAAACGTAATTACTCACAAAGCATATTCATGTTCATAATCAGAGGGGTAATAATATGCATATAGGATCTGAACATATGATCTTCCACCAAATAAACCAACTAGCATCAATTACAAGGAGTAATCAACACTACTAGCAACCTACTAGCACCAATCCCGGACTTTGAGACAAGAATTGGATACAAGAGATGAACTAGGGTTTGGAGATGAGATGGTGCTGGTGAAGATGTTGATGGATATTGCCCTCTCCCGATGAGAGGAGCATTGGTGATGACGATGGTGATGATTTCCCCCTCCCGGAGGGAAGTATCCCCGGCAGAACAGCTCTGCCGGAGCTCTAGATTGGTTCCGCCTCGTGGCGGCGGAGTCTCGTCCCGAAAAGTTCCTTCCTATTTTTTCTCATCGAAAGACTTCATATAGGAGAAGATGGACGTCGGAGAGCCACCGGGGGGCCCACGAGGTAGGGGCGCGCCCTAGGAGGGGGCGCGCCCCCCACCCTCGTGAGCAGGGTGTGGGCCCCCTAGCCTTCATCTTTGGTGAGGATTTTTCTTTATTTATTTTAAGATGTTCCGTGGAGTTTTAGGACTTTTGGAGTTGCGCAGAATAGGTCTCTAATATTTGCTCCTTTTCCAGCCCAGAATTCCAGCTGCCGGCATTCTCCCTCCTTATGTAAACCTTGTAAAATAAGAGAGAATAGCCATAAGTATTATGACATAAAGTGAAATAACAGTCCATAATGCAATAAATATCGATATAAAAGCATGATGCAAAATGGACGTATCAACTCCCCCAAGCTTAGACCTTGCTTGTCCTCAAGCGAAAAGCCGATAACAATAAATCTGTCCTCATGTTTAGAGGTAGAGGCGTCGATAAAAATAAAATACGGACATGAAGGCATCATGATTATTCTCATAACAGCAACATATATAGATTTTTTCATATGATTACTTATGTTCAAGTGATGATCTATTCACAATGCAAAAGTATAAATCATAAACCTTATTGGGCTCCGACAAACTATAAACTCAGTCATTGAAGCAACTGCAATTTATCATAACATCGAAAAGAGTCTATGTCAGAGCTAAAAAGCAAGTCCACATACTCAACTATCATTTAGTCCTTCATAATTGCTAACACTCACGCAATACTTGTGGTTATGAAGTTTTAATCGGACACAGAGAAAGATAGGGGCTTATAGTTTTGCCCCACAACCTTTTACCTCAAGGGTAATGTCAACAGTAATAATTCATGCTCCCCTATATCCAATTAGATATATGTATCATGTTCTTTCCAACATGCTGAGCTTGCCAAAGTATAAAATGAAAAAGGAAAGGTGAAGATCACCGTGACTCTTGCATAAGGTAGAAGATAATAATAAAAGATAGGCCCTTCACAGAGGGAAGCAGAGGTTGCCATGCGCTTTTATGGTTGGATGCACAAAATCTCAATGCGAAAGAACGTCACTTTATATTGCCCCTTGTGATATGAACCTTTATTATGCAGTCCGTCGCTTTTATTACTTCCACATCACAAGATCGTATAAAGCTTATTTCTCCCTCGCCAATCAATCATACATATTTGGAGCAATTTTTATTGCTTTGTACTGATGAGAACTTACTTGAAGGATCTTACTCAATCCATAGGTAGATACGGTGGACTCTCATGGCAAAACTAGTTTAAGGGTATTTGGAAGCACAAGTAGAATTTCTACTTGGTGCTGAGAATTTGGCTAGCATGAGGGGGAAAGGCAAGCTCAACAAGTTAGAGGATCCATGACAACATACTTTATCTCAGATATAAGAAAGACATAACTCATTGCGTTGTCTTCCTTGTCCAACATCAATCCTTTAGCATGTCATATTTTAATGAGTGCTCCCAATCATAAAAGATGTCAATGATAATATATCTATATGTGAAAACCTCTCTTTCCTTATTACTTCCTATTAATTGCAACAATGACCAAAGCTATGTCTGCCAACTCCCAACAACTTTTAATCATCATACTCTTTCTATGTGAAGTCATTACTCTCAATAAGATCAATATGAACTTTTTGTTTCTTTTCATTCTTTTCTTCTTTCTTTTATTCGCCCAAGATCATGGCAAAATAATCAAGCCCTTGACTCAACACTAATATTTATTATATATGGCTCACGGACTCGATTACAAAGAGAGATCATAAAGCAAACTCAAAACTAGATCATGCCATAAACTTTATTCTACTAGATCAAGATACTACTAATATGATCGAATTAAGAAAAAACAGTAAAGATAGGAGTTGTGATTGTGATACGATACCGGGGCACCTCCACCAAGCTTGGCAGTTGCCAAGGGGAGTGCCCATACCCATGTGATTATATCTCCTTTGTCGGTGAAGAAGGTGGAGGTGACGGATAATCGCACATCGAGCGTAAGAGGTCCTCCAGCTTGCGAATAATGCCCTTGAGTGCGTCAATATGCTCCTTCAACAAAATATTTTCTTGTGTGAGATACTTGTTTTGTATACGAGCTAACTCAATCATCTTGAAAGCTTCGATCTCAGTTGGGGTAAGAAGGTTATGATCAAGTTGAAGGATGTCTTTTGCTGTCGGAGCTTGATCCTCCATGGCCTTCTTGATCCTTTCATCCTTGTTGACCCTCGTGGGTTCTTCCCTCTTCAGATCTATCTTCATTAGCCAAGCATCATTGTCACCATTGTTGGAGGAGGGAGACGACATGATGCCTAGCCTAGAAAACCCTGACAAAAAACAGCTCGAAACAAGAACAGAGGAGATTTGCGTGATACGGGAGTCAAATCCTTCGAGAGGTTATATAATGAATTTTTACCAACCAAAATACGTATCGTGCAAGAAAACGGAGTCCGGAAGGCACACGAGGTGCTCACGAGGTAGGGGGCGCGCCCAGAGGGGTAGGGCGCGCCCACCACCCTCGTGGGGCCCTCGTGTCCTTCCCGGACTGCTACTTATTTTTCTGTTCTTCTAAATATTCCAAAACAGAGAAATATTGCCTTAAAAATTGTTTTGGAGTCGGTTTACTTACCGTACCACATACCTATTCCTTTTCGGAGTCTGAAACGGTCTAGAAGGTGTCCCTTATGTATTCCTCCGGGGTTACGGTTTCAATAATATTGGTTTCAACATTTATGGGATTACCTGAGATATAATGTTTGATTCTTTGACCGTTTACCACCTTCGGATTTGTGCCCTCGAAGTTGTTGATTTTTATGGCACCGGAACGATAGACCTCTTCGATAACATAGGGGCCTTCCCATCTAGAGAGAAGTTTTCCTGCAAAAAATCTTAAACGAGAGTTGTATAGTAATACATAATCACCTACATTAAACTCACGCTTTTGTATCCTTTTGTCATGCCATCTTTTAACTTTTTATTTAAACAACTTGGCATTTTCATAAGCTTGGGTTCTCCATTCATCAAGTTAAGCTCTTTAATAGCCCAATATGCCTTATGTTCTAGTTCGAGAGGTAAGTGACATGCTTTTCAATAAACCATTTTATACGGAGACATACCCATAGGATTTTTGTATGCAATTCTATATGCCCATAATGCATCATCAAGTTTCTTAGACCAATTCTTTCTAGACCTATTAACAGTCTTTTGCAAAATTAATTTGAGCTCTCTATTGCTCAACTCTACTTGACCACTAGACTGTGGGTGATAAGGAGATGCAATTCTATGATTAACATCATATTTAGCAAGCATTTTACGGAAGGCACCATGAATAAAGTGTGAACCACCATCAGTCATTAAATATCTAGGGACTCCAAAGCTCGGAAAAATAACTTCTTTAAGCATTTTAATAGAAGTGTTATGATCAGCACTACTAGTTGGAATAGCTTCTACCCACTTAGTAATGTAATCAACAGCAACTAAAATATGTGTGTATCCATTAGAGGCAGGAAAAGGTCCCATATAATCAAAGCCCCAAACATCAAATGGTTCGATAACAAGTGAATAATTCATAGGCATTTCTTGACATCTACTAATATTACCAATTCTTTGACATTCATCACAAGACAAGACAAACTTACGGGCATCCTTGAAGAGAGTAGGCCAATAAAAACCAGATTGCAATACCTTATGTGCAGTTCTATCTCCAGCGTGGTGTCCTCCATAAGCCTTGGAATGACACTTGCGTAGGATCTGTTCCTGTTCAAGCTTAGGTACACAACGTCTAATAACACAATCTACTCCTTCTTTATAAAGATGTGGGTCATCCCAAAAGTAATGTCTCAAGTCATATAAAAACTTTTTCTTTTGCTGGTATGTGAAGCTAGGTGGTATAAACTTAACAACAATATAATTAGCATAATCAGCATACCATGGAGTACTACGAGAAGTACTTATAACATTTAATTGTTCATCAGGAAAGCTATCATCAATAGGTAGTGGGTCATCAAGAACATTCTCTAACCTAGACAAGTTGTCTGCAACGGGGTTCTCGGCTCCCTTTCTATCAACAATATGCAAATCAAATTCTTGTAGCAAGAGAACCCATCTAATAAGTCTAGGTTTAGCATCTTTATTTTCCATAAGTTATTTAATAGCAGCATGATCAGTGTGAATAGTTACTTTAGAATCAACAATATAAGGTCTGAACTTATCACAAGAAAATACAACTGCTAAAAGCTCTTTTTCGGTAGTAGCATAATTTCTTTGAGCATTGTCTAGAGTCTTACTAGCATAATGAATAACATTTAATTTCTTATCAACTCTTTGCCCTAGAACAGCACATACAGCATAATCACTAGCATCACACATAATTTCAAAGGGTAAATTCCAATCAGGTGGGTGAACAATACGTGCAGAGACTAATGCTTTCTTAAGTATTTCAAATGCTTCTACACAATCATCATCAAAGACAAATGGTATATCTTTTTGCAATAAATTAGTCAGAGGCCGAGAATTTTTTGAGAAGTCCTTAATGAACCTCCTGTAAAATCCGGCATCACCAAGGAAACTTCTTATACCTTTGATGTCCTTCGGACATGGCATCTTTTCAATAGCATCGACCTTGGCTTTATCAACTTCAATACCTCTTTCAGAAACTTTATTCCCCAAGACAATACCTTCATTAACCATAAATTGGCACTTTTCCCAATTCAAGACAAGATTAGTTTCTTCACATCTCTGCAAAACTCGATCAAGATTGCTCAAGAAATCATCAAAAGAGGAACCATAGACGGAAAAATCGTCCATGAAAACCTCACTAATCTTTTCACAGAAGTCAGAGAATATAGCCATCATGCATCTTTGAAAGGTAGCAGGTGCATTACATAAACCAAAAGGCATACGTCTATAAGCAAAAGTACCAAAAGGGCATGTAAAAGTAGTCTTTGATTGATCTCTAGCCGACAAAGGTATTTGAGAGAAACCAGAATAACCATCTAGAAAGCAATAGTGTGTATGTTTGCATAATCTTTCTAGCATTTGATCAATAAAAGGTAAGGGGTAATGATCTTTCTTAGTAGCTTTATTTAATTTGCGGAAATCAATTACCATCCTATAACCTGTGATAATTCTTTGTGGAATCAATTCATCTTTATCATTAGGAACAACAGTAATACCTCCCTTCTTAGGGACACAATGGACAGGACTTACCCACTGACTATCAGCAACAGGATAAATTATACCTGCCTCCAGAAGCTTGAGTATTTCTTTTCTTACCACTTCTTTCATTTTAGGATTCAGACATCGTTGAGGATCACGAACTGGTTTGGCATCTGCTTCCAAATTTATTTTATGTTGTCATAGAGTGGGACTAATGCCCTTAAGATCATCAAGAGTATATCCAATAGCAGCACGATGCTTCTTTAGAGTTTTCAATAATCTTTCTTCTTCATGCTCTGAAAGGTTAGCACTAATAATAACAGGATATATCTTCTTTTCATCAAGATAAGCATATTTAAGATTATCAGGCAACGGTTTAAGCTCAAACACGGGATCACCCTTGGGTGGAGGAGGATCCCCTAAAATTTCAACAGGCAAGTTGTGTTGCAGAATAGGTTCCTGTTTAAAGAATACTTCATCTATTTCCCTTCTTTCATTCATGAACATATCATTTTCATGGTCTAGCAAATAGTGTTCTAAAGGATCACTAGGAGGTACGGCAATAGAAGCAAGACCAATAATCTCATCCTTACTAGGTAATTCTTCCTCACGATGTTGTTTACTAAATTTAGAGAAATTAAACTCATGAACCATATCATCCAAGCCAATAGTAACAACATTCTTTTCGCAATCTATCCTAGCATTAACAGTGTTCAAGAAGGGTCTACAAAATATAATGGGACAAAAGCTATCTTGCGGAGAAGTAAGAACAAGAAGATCAGTAGGATATTCAGTTTTCCCACACAAGACTTCAACATCTCTAACAATTCCAATTGGTGAAATAGTATCTCTATTGGAAAGTTTAATTGTGACATCAATACCTTCTAACTCAGCAGGTGCAATTTCATTCTTAATTTCTTCGTATAAAGTATGCGGTATAACACTAGCACTCGCACCCATATCACATAAGCCATGATAACAATGATCTCCTATTTTAACAGAAATAACAGGCACGCCTACCACAGGTCTATGTTTATCTTTAGCATAAGGTTTAGCAATTCTAGCAGTTTCACCTTCGAACTGAATAACATTCCCATCAATATTATCAAACAGGAGATCTTTAACAATAGCAATATTAGGTTCTGCTTTAACTTGCTCAGGGGTGTATAAGTTCTAATATTGCTTTTACAAACAACAGTTGAAGCTTTAGCATGATCCTTTACTCTAACAGGGAAAGGTGGTTTCTCAACATAAGAAGTAGGAACAATAGGATCATTCTAAGTGACAGTCTTTTCTTCAACTTTAATAGGTGCAGCTACTTTTACTTCTATGGGAGGATGATATTTAAACCACTTCTCCTTAGGGAGATCAACATAAGTAGCAAAAGATTCATAGAAAGAAGCTGCTATCTCAGAGTCAAGTCCATATTTAGTGCTAAACTTATGGAAAATATCGGTGTCCATAAAAGATTTAACACAATCAAACTTAGGTGTCATACCTGACTCTTTACCTTCGTCGAGGTCCCAATATTCAGAGTTGCATTTAATTCTATCCAATAAATTCCATCTAAATCAATAGTCTTCATCATAAAAGAGCCAGCACAAGAAGTATCGAGCATGGTTTGATTATTATGAGAAAGCCGAGCATAAAAACTTTGCATAATTATTTCTCTCAAGAGCTCATGATTGAGTCATGAATATAACATTGATTTAAGCCTCCCCCAAGCTTGAGCGATGCTTTGTCCTTCGTGAGGCCAGAAATTATATATATAATTGCGATCACGATGAACAAGATGCATAGGGTAATACTTTTGATGAAATTCCAACTTCAATCTTTTATAGTTCCATGATATCATATCATCACATAGCCTATACCATATCAATGTGTCTCCCTTCAAAGATCAAGGGAAGATCTTCTTCTTAGAAACATCATCGGGTACACCTGCAAGCTTAAATAATCCACAAACTTCATCCACATATATTAAGTGCTCATCAGGATGCTTTGTTCCATCTCCTGTAAAAGGGTTAGCTAGCAGTTTTTCCATCATACCCGAAGGAACTTGAAAAGGGGTTTCATTTTCAATCGGTTCAGTAGGTTGAGGAGCAACTCTTTTCTCTACTGGACAGGGTGAAGATACCCCGAACAAGCCCCTCAGAGAATTACTTTCCATAGTAACAAGTGACAGTAAATTTCAGCACACTATATAAATTTTTCCTTACCAAATTCCACCTACCAAAGGCGCTACACTCCCCGGCAACGGCGCCAGAAAAGAGTCTTGATGACCCACAAGTATAGGGGATCTATCGTAGTCCTTTCGATGAGTAAGAGTGTCGAACCCAACGAGGAGCAGAAGGAAATGATAAGCGGTTTTCAGCAAGGTATTCTCTGCCAGTACTGAAATAAGTGGTAACAGACAGTTTTGTGATAAGATAAATTATAATGAGCAACAAGTAACAAAAGTAAATAAAGTGGAGAAAGGTGGCCCAATCCTTTTTGTAGCAAAGGACAAGCCAGAACAAACTCTTATATAAGGAAAAGCACTCCCGAGGACACATGGGAATATCATCAAGCTAGTTTTCATCACGTTCATATGATTCGCGTCCGATACTTTGATAATTTGATATGTGGGTGGACCGGTGCTTGGGTGCTGTTCTTAATTGAACAAGCGTCCCACTTATGATTAACCTCTATTTCAAGCATCCGCAACTACAACAAAAGTATTAAGGTAAACCTAACCATAGCATGAAACATATGGATCCAAATCAGCCCCTTACGAAGCAACACATAAACTAGGGTTTAAGCTTCTGTCACTCTAGCAACCCATCATCTACTTATTACTTCCCAATGCCTTCCTCTAGGCCCAAATAATGGTGAAGTGTTATGTAGTCGACGTTCACATAACACCACTAGAGGCTAGACAACATACATCCTATCAAAATATCAAACGAATACCAAATTCACATGACTACTAATAGCAAGACTTCTCCCTTGTCCTCAAGAACAAACGTAATTACTCACAAAGCATATTCATGTTCATAATCAGATGGGTAATAATATGCATATAGGATCTGAACATATGATCTTCCACCAAATAAACCAACTAGCATCAACTACAAGGAGTAATCAACACTACTAGCAACCTACTAGCACCAATCCCGGACTTTGAGACAAGAATTGGATACAAGAGATGAACTAGGGTTTGTAGATGGGATGGTGCTGGTGAAGATGCTGATGGAGATTGCCCTCTCCCGATGATAGGAGCGTTGGTGATGACGATGGTGATGATTTCCCCTTCCCGGAGGGAAGTTTCCCCGGCAGAACAGCTCTGCTGGAGCTCTAGATTGGTTTCGCCAAGGTTGCGCCTCATGGCGGCGGAGTCTCGTCCCGAAAAGTTCCTTCCTATTTTTTTCTCATCGGAAGACTTCATATAGGAGAAGATGGACGTCGGAGAGCCACTAGGGGGCCCACAAGGTAGGGGGCGCGCCCTAGGAGGGGGGGCGCGCCCCCCACCCTCGTGAGCAGGGTGTGGGCCCCCTGGCCTTCATCTTTGCGACGATTTTTCTTTATTTATTTTAAGATGTTCCGTGGAGTTTCAGGAGTTTTGGAGTTGCGCAGAATAGGTCTCTAATATTTGCTCCTTTTCCAGCCCAGAATTCTAGTTGCCGGCATTCTCCCTCCTTATGTAAACCTTGTAAAATAAGAGAGAATAGCCATAAGTATTGTGACATAAAGTGAAATAATAGTCCATAATGCAATAAATATCGATATAAAAGCATGATGCAAAATGGACGTATCAGGAAGCAAGAAGGACTTCTGGCGCCGTTGCCGGGGAGGTCTAGGCAAAAGTCAATATACCAAGTACCCATCACATACCCTTATCTCCCGCATTATATTAATTTCCATTTGCCTCTTGTTTTCCTATCCCCCACTTCATCCTTGCCGTTTTATTCGCCCTCTCTCTCTATCCTCCATCTCTTTCTCTATTTGCCTCTTTTTGCCCGCTTGCTTTTTTTTTGCTTGTGTGTTAGTTCGTTTGCTTGTCGTTATGGCTAGTCCCTTACCTTCTTCCTCTGTGTCTGAAATTGGGGAAATTATTGTCGATATGGACAATAATAATATCATGAAAAATTATGATGCTCCTGCTAAAGAACCACCCATCTTACATACAAAAAAACTCCGTGTTGGTAGTGGTAATATTATTGGAAAGGGAGTTATTCAAGATTTCTTTACTTGTGCCGGTGCTTTACCTTCTATGGATAGTTCCATCCTTCATAGAACTAGTAGTCTTGAGGACGCTCTTGCCATGCTTGTAGTTGAACTTGAAAGACAATTCATGCACATGCACCCTTGCATACAAAGGATTTTCCTAGAATTTTTTAATATTGAACATTCTTCTGTTAAGCGTGCCGCTACTATCTTTTTGGCTCATGAGTTTAGATTCATAATAAAAGAAGCCAAAGAAATATTTGCACATTATAGGGTGGATGCTTTTCGTCCTCCCATAGAGGCCATCCTCTTTGATCAAGAAGAAATAATGCGTTTTCAATCTCTAGACTATGTTGCTTTCAATGAAAATCTTAGAAAAAGGGTTCCTACCAATGTTTTAGTTCATAGAATTTCTGAACTTAATGATGATTTGGCTATTCGAAATAATGAACTAGGATATTCTCTTGAATATAGGCTCACAAAGTTCTGTCAAAAGAATGCTTACAATGATGAATTGGTTGTGCAATACGAAGGACCAAAAGAGGAACCTATACCTCCTAAGGTTGTTCTTGGGGAATTTTGCCCCATTAAATTTAGCCCTTTTGATTACTTTTGCTTTCCTCAAAGAAAATTTTCTGCCTAATGTAGAGAATATGAAATGAGTTTTAATAATCTATCTTATTACTATGGCAATACCTAGATCTATTCTTGCTTGTTATGCCTAGCTAGGGGCGTTAAACGATAGCGCTTGTTGGGAGGCAACCCAATTTTATTTTTATTCCTTGCTTTTTGCTCCTGTTTAGTAATAAATAAGTTATCTAGCCTCTGCTTTGTTTGTGTTTTTTGTGTTTAATTAGTGTTTGTGCCAGGTAGAACCGTTGGGAAGACTTGGGGAAAGTCTTGTTACACTTGCTGTAAAAAACAGAAACGCTAGCGCTCACGAGAACTACTGCCATTTTTATTTGGGAAGTGCTATTTAGTTAATTATTTTTGAATATGATTAATAGATAAATTCCTCACGTCCAGAAAATTATTTTAGAATTTTTGGGGTTCCAGATCTTGCGCTAGCTACAGATTACTACAGAATGTTCTGTTTTTGACAGATTCTGTTTTTCGTGTGTTGTTTGCTTATTTTGATGAATCTATGGCTAGTAAAATAGTTTGTAAACCATAGAGAAGTTGGAATACAGTAGGTATAACACCAATATAAATAAAGAATGAGTTCATTACTGTACCTTGAAGTGGTCTTTTGTTTTCTTTCGCTAACGGAGCTCACGAGATTTTCTACTTTAAGTTTTGTGTTGTGAAGTTTTCAAGTTTTGGGTAAAGATTTGATGGATTATGGAACAAGGAGTGGAAAGACCCTAAGCTTGGGGATGCCCATGGCACCCACAAGATAATCTAAGGACACCTAAAATCCAAAGCTTGGGGATGCCCCGGAAGGCATCCCATCTTTCGCCTACTTCTATCGGTAACTTTACTTGGAGCTATATTTTTATTCGCCACATGATATGTGTTTTGCTTGGAGCGTCTTGTATGATTTGAGTCTTTACTTTTTAGTTTACCACAATCATCCTTGCTGTACACACCTTTTGAGAGAGCCATACATTATTTGGAATTTGTTAGAATACTCTATGTGCTTCGCTTATATCTTTTGAGTTATGTAGTTTTGCTCTAGTACTTCACTTATATCTTTTAGAGCACGGTGGTGGATTTGTTTTATAGAAACTATTGATCTCTCATGCTTCACTTAGATTATTTTGAGAGTCTTAAATAGCATGGTAATTTTCTTAAAATCCTAATATGCTTGGTATACAAGACTAATAATAAAACTTTCTTATGAGTGTGTTGAATACTATGAGAAGTTCGATGCTTGATAATTGTTTTGAGATATGAAGATGGTGATATTAAAGTTGTGCTAGTAGAGTAGTTGCGAATTTGAAGAATACTTGTGTTAAAGTTTGTGATTCCCGTAGCATGCATGTATGGTGAACCGTTATGTGATGAAGTCGGAGCATGATTTATTTTTTGATTGTCTTCCTTATGAGTGGCGGTCGGGGACGAGCGATGGTCTTTTCCTACCAATCTACCCCCCTAGGAGCATGTGCGTAATACTTTTCTTTGATAACTTGTAGATTTTTGCAATAAGTATATGAGTTCTTTATGACTAATGTTGAGTCCATGGATTATACGCACTTTTCTCACCCTTCCATCATTGCTAGCCTCTCTAATACCGCGCACCTTTCGCCGGTATCATACACCCACCATATACCTTCCTCGAAACAGCCACCATACCTACCTATTATGGCATTTCCATGGCCATTCCAAGATATATTGCCATGCAATGTTCCACTGTTCCATTTATTATGACACACTCCATCATTGTCATATTGCTTAGCATGATCATGAAGTCCACATCGTATTTGTGGCAAAGCCACCGTTCATAATTCTTTCATACATGTCACTCATGAGTCATTGCATATCCCAGTACACCGCCGGAGGCATTCATATAGAGTTATATTTTGTTCTAAGTATCGTGTTGTAATTGTTGAGTTGTAAGAAAAATAATAGTGTGATGATCATCATTATTAGAGCATTGTCCCAGTGAGGAAAGGATGATGGAGACTATGATTCCCCCACAAGTCGGGATGAGACTGCGGACTAAAAATAAAAAATAAAAAAAGGACGCCATAAAAAAAGAGAAAAGGCCCAAATAAAAAAATGAGAGAAAAAGAGAGAAGGGACAATGCTACTATCCTTTTACCACACTTGTGCTTCAAAGTAGCATCATGATATTCATAATAGAGAGTCTCTCATTTCGTCACTTTCATATACTAGTGGGAATTTTTCATTATAGAACTTGGCTTCTATATTCCAATGATGGGCTTCCTCAAAATGCCCTAGGTCTTCATGAGCAAGCAAGTTGGATGCACACCCAGTTAGTTTCTTTTTGAGCTTTCACATATTATAGCTCTAGTGAATTCGTTGCATGGTAATCCCTACTCACTCACATTGATATCTATTGATGGGCATCTCCATAGCCCGTTGATACGCCTAGTTGATGTGAGACTATCTTCTCCCTTTTTGTCTTCTCCACAACCACCATTCTATTCCACCTATAGTGCTATGTCCATGGCTCACGCTCATGTATTGCGTGAAGATTGAAAAAGTTAGAGAATGTAAAAGTATGAAACAATTGCTTGGCTTGTCATCGGGGTTGTGCATGATTAAAATATTTTGTGTGGTGAAGATGGAGTATAGCCAGACTATATGATTTTGTAGGGATAACTTTCTTTAGCCATGTTATTTTGAGAAGACATAATTGCTTTGTTAGTATGCTTGAAGGATTATTATTTTTATGTCAATATTAAACTTTTGTCTTGAATCTTTCGGATCTGAATATTCATACCACAATTCAGAAGAATTACATTAAAATTATGCCAATTAGCACTCCGCATCAAAAATTTTGTTTTTATCATTTACCTACTCGAGGACGAGTAGGAATTAAGCTTGGGGATGCTTGATACGTCTCCAACGTATCTATAATTTTTGATTGCTCCATGCTATATTATATACTGTTCTGAACATTATTGGGCTTTATTATCCACTTTTATATTATTTTTGGGACTAACCAATTAACCGGAGGCCCCAGAATTGATGTTTTTGCCTGTTTTAGGGTTTCGAAGAAAAGGAATATCAAACGGAGTCCAAACGGAATGAAACCTTCGAGAACGTGATTTTCTCAACAAACAAGACCTGGGAGACTTGGACCCTACGTCAAGACACAAAAGAGGAGGCCACGAGGTAGGGGGCGCGCCTACCCCCCCTCCCCAAGCACGCCCTCCACCCTCGTGGGCCCCCTGTTGCTCCACCGACATACTCCTTCCTCCTATATATACATACATACCCCCAAACGATCAGATACGGAGCCAAAAACCTAATTCCACCGCCGCAACTTTCTGTATCCACGAGATCCCATGTTGGGGCCTGTTCCGGAGCTCCGCCGGAGGGGGCATCGATCACGGAGGGCTTCTACATCAACACCATAGCCCCTCCAATGAAGTGTGAGTAGTTTACCTCAGACCTACGGGTCCATAGTTATTAGCTAGATGGCTTCTTCTCTCTTTTTGGATATCAATACAATGTTCTCCCCTCTCTTGTGGAGAACTATTTGATGTAATCTTCTTTTTGCGGTGTGTTTGTTGAGACCGATGAATTGTGGGTTTATGATCATGTCTATCTATGAACAATATTTGAATCTTCTCTGAATTCTTTTATGTATGATTGCAAGTCTCTTCAAATTATCAGTTTGGTTTGGCCTACTAGATTGATCTTTCTTGCAATGGGAGAAGTGCTTAGCTTTGGGTTCAATCTTGCGGTGTCCTTTCCCAGTGGCAGTAAGGGCAGCAAGGCACGTATTGTATTGTTGCCATCGAGGATAACAAGATGGGGTTTTCATCATATTTCATGAGTTTATCCCTCTACATCATGTCATCTTGCTTAAGGCGTTACTCTATTTTTAACTTAATACTCTAGATGCATGTTGGATAGCGGTCGATGAGTGGAGTCATAGTAGTAGATGCAGGTAGGAGTCGGTCTACTTGTCTCGGACGTGATGCCTATATACATGATCATATCTAGATATTCTCATAACTATGCTCAGTTCTGTCAATTGCTCAACAATAATTTGTTCACCCACCGTAGAATACTTATGCTCTTGAGAGAAGCCACTAGTGAAACCTATGGCCCCCGGGTCTATCTTTATCATATTAATCTCCTACTACTTAGTTATTTCCTTTGCTCTTTACTTTTCCTTATTTTACTTTGCATCTTTACCACAAAAATACAAAAAATATTATCTTATCATATCTATCATATCTCACTCTCGTAAGTGGCCGTGTAGGGATTGACAACCCCTATCCGCGTTGGTTGCGAGGATTTATTTGTTTTGTGCAGGTACGAGGGACTCGCGCGTAGCCTCCTACTGGATTGATACCTTGGTTCTCAAGAACTGAGGGAAATACTTACGCTACTTTGCTGCATCATCACTTCCTCTTCGGGGAAAACCAACGCAGTGCTTAAGAGGTAGCGCGTACCACAAAACGGGACTCCACGGGATATTGTTCATCTCCACCGTTGACCCCCTCCAGCCTCCACGGGCTACTGTTCATCCACCATCGACCTCCTCCAGCCTCCACCTGTGACTGCTCATCCACGGGCTCATGTTCATCCAGCCTCCACCGCGCGCTACTCCACCGACTACTGTTCAACCAGCCCTCTCCGCAGGCTCCTGTTCAACCACCCCTCCACGGGCTACTGTTCATCCAACCCTCCACCGTCTATTGCTCATCCAGCCCTCCACGGGGTGGTCCTGTTCATCCAGCCCTCCACAGGGTCTTGTTCATCCAGCCCCAACCGGCTCGATCGATCGGGGTCCTGTTCATCCAGAGGCAACACCACGGGGTCCTGTTCATCCACCCCCACCAGGAACTATTCATCCAAACCCCCCAGCAACGCTCACTGTTCATCCAAAGGCAGCATCGATCGGCTTCAGTTAGCAGCAGTAGCGAAGGAATCACTCGGGTTCAGTAACGTAGCTAGTGCAATTGCTCAGGTTCAGTTAGAGCCCAACGCCTCGCACACACGCGCGCATGTGTACGAGAGAAACGCGCATCGCTCAGCGCCCAACCACCCACCGTAACCGAGAACTCCCCGAAATTTTCCCCTTGCTTCTACCACGGTTTTTTCCGTCATGGACGGCCCAAAGACTGTCATGCAGCTGCATCTCCGTCCCACCCAGGACGAAAAGCCCATTTTCAGTCGTGATTTTTTGTCATAGAAGTAGGAGCCCACCACATCTATGATGATACCGGGTTTTGTCACAATTATCGTCATAGAAGTGTCATAAGTATGACAGAAAAAAATTTGTTCGGCCCAAAATGTCACGGATGTGTCTTTTTTTGTAATGCCAAGTTCCGCCTCGAGACAGCGGCGCTCCATCTAGAAAGTCCTCCCCCTATTTTTTCTATGTCAAAGTGACCTATATACCAGAAGATGGGCACCAGAGATAGGCTGGGCTGAGCACAACCCACCAGGGCGCGCCTGGGGGTCAGGCATTCCCTAGTGTCTTGTGCTCATGAGGTAGCCCCTCCGGTAGTTATTTCCTCTAGTATTTTTTTATATTCCAAAACAATTCTCCATAACTTTTCAGCTCATTTGGAGTTCTGCAGAATAGGTAACTCTGACATAGCTTTTTCAGGTCTAGAATTCTAGCTGCCGGCATTCTCCCTCTTTGTGTAAACCTTGCATATTATGAGAGGAAAGGCATTAGAATTACTCCATAAAGCATTATTATGCATAAAAACATTATAAATAATTGTGGGAAAACATGATGCAAAATGGACCTATCAACTCCCCAAGCTTATACCTCGCTTGTCCTCAAGCAAAAAAGTGATATCGAAAAACATGTCCGCATGCTTAGAGAGAGAGAGAGAGGTGTCGATAAAACAAAATACGGACATAGAAGCATCATGCGTATTATTATAACAGCAACGAACTTTATCACATAACTTTTATCATATAACTTCTCATGAATAAGTAAAAATTCATCACAACATCGCAATATAAAGCATAAACTCTACTGAAAACCAAAAACTATGTTC